>NW_006408519.1:15811910-15813041 GCF_000296735.1 Chrysochloris asiatica | reverse complement strand
ATACAGATTAAATAACTATAATAAAATTATATAACCCTGATGTACACCTTTCCTGATTTAAAACAAATGTGGAGAAAAATAAACAAAAAAGACTGTGAATAGAGATATAAGTTTGTGAGTTGTCATCATAAAGATGTTACTTGAAGCCATTAGACAGAATGAGATTACAGTATAACTAAATCTAAGGAGAAAAGTCAAATTGATGATAAATAATGGGTGAGCATGCATTAATCACTAATGAGTTGGATCCCTAGTTGAAGATATGTTTATATTTTTAGAGTGTATTTTTCTTATGTTGCATTTGTACATCATGGAAGACCATCTATTTCCAATCCAGGATCCAAATAGCCATGAGGAAATCACAGAATAATTTCTCAAATATATTTTATACTTTTCAAATGTAAATACATAACATGTTATTCAAATTTTAAATATGTTATAATGCTAATATATTCATGGAGCTATTGTTGTTAAGTACAGTTGAGTTGGTTCCAAGCCATAGCAATCCGGTATAGAGTTTCTAAGGAGCAGATGGTGGGCTTGAACCAACAACCTTGATGTTAGCAGTCTGTTGCTTATCCTAGAATTTCAAATCAGAACTCCAATGTATTTATTGTTGTTGCTGTTACTAAGTGCCATTGTGTGGGTTTCAACTCATAGCTACACTATATTTAGGGTTTCCAAGGAGCAGCTGGTGAGTTTGAACCACCAACCTTGTGGTTTAAACCAACCTTATGGTCCAATGTTTTATCCCACAATGTCACACCAGGACTCCAATGGATTTATAGCATGTGCTATATCATAGCAGGTACTATATTACTGGTTAATATCAAAGACTGCAGCTTTCAGTATACATTATAATTCTAAATAAAGAAAAAAAAAAAATCCTCCTAACTGGACTAATAGACAGCATCATGATAAATGGAGAAAAGTTTGAAGTTGTCAAAGACTTAATTTTATTTGAATTCACAGTCAATCTTCACAGAAGCAGCAACCAAGAAATCAAGCAGCATATTGCATTGGTCAAATCTGTTGCAATAGATCTCTGAAAGTGTTTAAGAGTCAAGAGGTCACTCTGAGGACTAAGGTGCACCTAACCTAAACCATGGTTTTTTAAATCAGCTCAAATGC
>NW_006408519.1:15810597-15811660 GCF_000296735.1 Chrysochloris asiatica | reverse complement strand
TCTGCAAAATGGGGCAAGAGCATACCTATTATTGTGAAGATGGTGTAGGACAAAGTAATGTTTTATTCTGTTGTACATAAAGTCACTGTATTAAAACACCTACAAACTATACCAACATATACATGCAAAAGTTAGATCATTAAAAAGGAAGACGTAAGAAGAGCTGACACATTAGAACTGTGATGCTGGTGAAAAATATTGAATATACCGAGGCATGCTGGAAGAATGAACACCTCAGAGAAACTATCTCCAGAACATTTCTTAGAAGCAAGGATTGTGAAACTTTCTCTCACTTAATTTGTGCATATCAACAAGGGCCAATTTATGAAGCAGGACATCATGTTTCCTGAAGAGGAGGGTAAGTAAAAAAGACCATCAATGAGATGGATTAACACAGTCTCTGCAATAGTCTCAAACATACCTACTATTGTCCGGTACAGAATCAGGAAATATTTCATTGCTAAATAAGTTGTCACTGTAAGTAAAAGTCAATTCAGAGGCACGTAACAGCATTCAAAGCAACATTTAACTATTTGAATCTTTTCTTAATAGAGTGTACCTTGGATAATTTTTCTATGATATTAACAATTTTTACTTCGTTTTAAAAGTTAAATTCCTGTTTAAAGTTAAATTCAGTGATCAACATAAAGAAAGTGGAATCATTTTTGAAAACAAAAGGAATAATCCCTTGAGAAAACGACGTCAGTCCTTATCCAATAGTCTTTACATTTTTCTACCCTATCACTGAGGGCACCATTCAATTTAGCACCATCCTGACTTTACTAGGAAAACTTGTTTCTGTTGTTAGGTGTCATCAAGTCAGTGCTGACTCAAAGAGTCTCTGTGTTCAACAGAATGAAGCAGTGCCCAGTCCAGCGCCAGCCTCACAATTTTTGCTATGTCTGAGATCATTGCTGCCACTCTGTGATTTCTTCTTTTTCTCTGACCCTCCACTTGACCAAACATGATATCCATCTCCTCAGACTTGTTCCCACTGATAATACATCTGAAGTATGAGAGACGAAGTCTGGACATCTTTGTTGGCTTCCAAGGAGCATCTGGT
>NW_006408519.1:15808041-15809127 GCF_000296735.1 Chrysochloris asiatica | reverse complement strand
TGAGTGTTCCCATGTTCTGTTCAAACAACTGCCTCTTGGTGCATGTATAGATTCCTCATGAGCACAATTAGGTGTTCAAGAATACTCATACTTATCAGTGTTGTCCATTACTTGTCATGATCCACACAATCAAAAGTCTTTGCATAGTCAATAAAGCACAGGTAAACATCTTTCTGATATTCTCTGCTTTCAACCAAGATCCATCAGATGTCAGCAATGATATCCCTTGTTCCACATCCTCTTCTGAGTCCAGCTTGAACCTCGGGAAGTTGTATGTCAATCTATGCTTGCAGTCATTTCTGTACTACCGTTAGTAAAACTTTACTCACATGGGATATCAAAGATATTGTCCGATGATTTCTGCATTTCATTGGGATACCACTCTTTGGAATGGGCACAAATATTGATCTCTTCCAATCAATTGGTCAGATAGTTATCTTGCAAATTTCTTGGCAGAGATGAGTGAGTGTCTTCTGTGCCACCTCACTCTCTTAAAAGATTTCAATTTGTATTCCATCAATTTCTGGTGCCTTGTTCTTTGCCAATTCCTTAATTCACCTTGGACTTCTTCCTTTAGTATCATTGGCTTTTGATCATATGCTACATATTGAAATGATTGATGTTTAATCATTTGGGCAATGACTTTGGGTAATGACTCTATGTATTCCTTCCATCTTCTTTTAATGCTTTTAGCATCATTCAATAATTTTCCCAGAGAATCCTTCAATAATGAAAGTCGAGGCTTGAATTTTTTCTTCAGTTCTCCCAGCTTGAGAAATGTTGAGCATGTACTTCCTTTTTGGTTTTCTCATTCCAGATCTTTGCACATTTTGTTGCAATATTTGACTTTATATTCTCAAGCTGACCTTTCAGATTTTGTGTTTAGCTCATTTGTTCCATTTGCTTTAGTATCCCATGCGGGAGAGCAAAATTTTGTGTCTCTTTTCCTTCTTTCTTGTCTTCTTAATGATTTTATACTTTCTTCCTCTATGATGTTCTTGATGTCATCCCACAACTCTTCTGGTCTTCGGTCTTTAGTGTTGAATGTATCAAATCTGTTCTTCAGATGATCTCTAAATTCAGGTA
>NW_006408519.1:15805104-15807201 GCF_000296735.1 Chrysochloris asiatica | reverse complement strand
CTTGCAGTTCAAACCAAATTTTCATTCCAGCATATTAATCTGAAGTGCCACACAAGGACTCTTCATAGGTGTATGGATATTATCCTATCATAGACAGTGTTGTAGTTCATGACTGATCTTGATGTGTTCTTTTTGTAGGGAGCAAATGAGCTGACAGTCCCTGACTTGGGGGTAGTTTAACCAAAGGATTGCAACTGAACAGTTGTGGTCGAAAACATGGGCTGCTTCCAAGTCAAAGTTCCTGCCCACCCACCCCATGAGGAACTTGCAGGGCTGTCTCACAGGACAGGGAACTTGCAAGGTATTTCCTTATATTTAGCTATGTCCTTCTGCTCAGCCTGTGCAACATCCTAGCTTCCTTATCTTTGTTTCCCTATCAACTACATTCTTCTGATAAAGTCCAACTTACTGTGTGCATCAAAACACCAGATGTTATTCTTTTCCCTGCCCCCAAGTGCCACCCTTTGAGCTGTGTATAAAATAAACTTGCTGCCTAGGTCTGAGTATCTCCATCAAAGTTCTGTGGCCCACCTGGTCCCAACTTTGCTATATTTCAATTGTGTCTTGTGTTTTCCTTTTATTTCTCATCTCCCGTTGCCCCTACTCATGTTTAATCTCCGTGCGGGTCACGGAGATAAGCCAATTATTGGACACGGCAATTGGCCCCAGTTGTGTTGGCTCCAGCACGTTTCGATAATGAATATGATATAATTTCTCTTCAACTTATCATTACTGGCATAGTAAATTAACCATGTGATTGTCAGATTCAAAATGGCCTGTGTCAGCCTGTAGTAGCTTACTAAAGCCTAAAATATTTATGTGTTCCATTTCAATTTTCAACATTTCCCATATTCCTAGATTCGTACATATTACATTCCATGTTCTCATTGTTAATGGGTGTTTACAGCTGTTTCTCTACTATTTTGAGTCATGCCCTATCAGCAAATGAAGTTCCTGAAAGCTTTACTCTATTTGTATTATCACAGTCAACTCTATTTTGAGGAGGCGGTTCCTCCCCAGTCATATTTTAAGTTTCTTCCATCATTAGGGGGCTCATCATTTATCATTATATCATTATTACATTCTGGTGCTCTTCATCACCCTTCAATATTCTGATGTTGACATTGTTCCACTGTTATTTATAAGATTTTCAGTGACAAAATAGTTGTGCTTTTAGAACTTTACAGTGGTCACCCTTAATGCTAATCTGTAGCTGTGTAATTTTAATTAGACTTTGACTTTAATCTTAAGATTTCGTACCCACGTTTTATTTTCATCCTACTCATTGAAATCGTGTCTTGTTTCTTGTCTACATCTCTGAACTATTATCCTCACTTAACTTGGCTGGTATCATTTCTTGCAACTACTAGATCTTTTACCAGGTAATACAGTGCTAATGTTAATCCACAGATTTCTGCCTGGGACTTGGCAACTCACCAAATAGCATCTCCTAATAAATGGACTAATTGCTGGCTCTTGGCACCTTCATCCTTCTGTCTTACTTCCTGACCAAACTCCCCTATATAACTGCTCTCTAAGTTTAATGCCAACTACATATTGCTATTCCTCTAATAGGCATCTTCTCAACTTCTATAGCTGGTTCTACCATTGTGAATCTTTCCTTTTGATTCATTCAACACATATATGTTGACTAAATATTTTTTGTTATAATGTGCCGTGGAGTTGGTTCCTACTCATAGCGACTCTGCACAGGGTTTCTGAGGCTGTAAATCTTTATGGGTGCAGAAAGCCTCATCTTTCTCTTGTGGAACAGCTGGTAGTTTCGAAATGCTGACCTTGTGGTTCACAGCCCGATTCGTAACCACTATGCTACTAGAGCTCCTTGTTGACTAAATACTGGATATTGAATAAATTTTGTTGCAGGTAATTCAATGTTGAACAAGAAAAATTATTTCTCTCATTGGGATTATATTGTAATTAGGTGGTGAAAACAACCAACATAAATAATACAGTAGGTGGGTATGTATGCTGAGTAAATAATCCAAGAAGTTGAGTTTTATGAAGAAAAATGTAGCATCAGGATTGGAGGAAGACTCATTAACAACCTGCAATATGCAGCTGATACAACCTTGCTTG
>NW_006408519.1:15801022-15804388 GCF_000296735.1 Chrysochloris asiatica | reverse complement strand
GACTCGATGGCAACTAACAACAACAACAACAAATGATTGCTATGGATGATGAAGGAATGGGCAGAACAATTCACTAATATAAGGGACATGAGAATTATGTCATAGGTTGCTGTATTACACACACACACACACACACACATACACATGCACACAAAACTCACTGCAAAGTGTAATGAAATGAAATAAGTGAAAGTGAACAGCTAGTATACTTGTATTTGTCATTTATTTGAACTTACTCAGCATCTGTCTGTTCCTAATTCTTTATAAAAGCTTGGAAACTATAGCTCCACATTCAAAGTACCCTTTCTTAAACACTCTGTCACCTTCTGTCAAGAAGTTGCCATACAATGATGGGCTGAAACCAGATTTGATCAGTAGCCTGGTGCTTATCCTACAGCACCATACCAGGACTCTATTGAACTCTCGCATAATGAAGTGCTACTCTGTATCTCTTCTATACACAGATTCTACATTCTGTCACACTTGAATCTTGAAATTGGCCATAGTGGCAGAATTTACCCAAAGAAATTAGGAACTAAAGGTGGATTTATTTATTTCAATTAATATTTGGGTGTAGAAAATGATGAAGAAAATGTTTTTAATGAAGATTAAATATAAAAGTGTGTCATATATAGCCAGTTTTGTTTTGTGTCATTTAAAAAGTTGAATTATAAGTCATTTAGTATTTGAAAACAATTATTCTACTTAGTAATGAAGTCATACACTTCAATGATAATTGATATTCAGATACATGTCTTCATTTTTTCGTTGTGTTTTAATCATTAACATAAATTTTAAGTATCAACCAATATTCATGCTATACCTACACTGATTCATTTATCAATTACAACTATTGGTCAACTAGAGATATAAAAGTTTGGTAAAATTCAATGAGAATTCCATAAAAATAAATTAGTTATGTAGAATTTATTGTAAAGGATATTGTATATTTCCTATTTGTAAATAGCCTGCTTAATATACTTTATATCAATAAAATTTGAATTAAGCATAGTTTTTTTTTCTTTTTTAAAGACCCAATTGTTAAACATTTAGCAATACACTTCTAGTATCTAATGTCTTTATCTAGGCCAATCCAGTTATTTCTGAACCTTGAGAAAAATGGTATACACTGAAAATTGTGGGTTTTTTTTTTTTATCAGAAAGAGAATGTTGTTGTTGTTGTGAAGTGCCATCGAGTCAGTTCCAACCCATAGCGACCCTGTATAGGGTTCCCAAGGAGCACCTGGTAAGCTTGAACCACCGACCTTATAATTCAAGTGGCTTTGTAGTCTGGCTCATTAACTCACAGCACCACACCAGGACTCCTGAAAGACAGTAGTATGCCTTAAACAATTGTCCAATGACCTTTCATGTAATGTTGCATTTGATCTATATAAAATCATGTAAGTTAGGTGTAATGATTATCCCCACTGTTAGATAAGAAAACAGATTCAAGAAGATAAAATAGTATGCCCAAACTGCAAAGTAACTCTCAGAGCCAGGATTTATAGCTGGGCACTCTGAATTATGCAGCGAGCAACACATTTTTCTTGCTAGCTGAGATTCAAAGTCCCCCTGGTCTCCTTCTTCAACCTAGGACTTCCACTTTTGCTTGTTTCTATGAAATATCCATATATTTAAATATATAAATGATTTTTACTTAAGTCAGCAAGAATAGATTTCTGTTTCTTGTCACCAAAGAACCCTGAGGCACGGAGCTAATCCTGTAGTTATCATTTCTATTATGTCTTGATGCATTGTAAAGAGAGCCTATTGAAATGTTTAGTCCCCCATACTACTCTCTCTCAGAGTAGGGCTCCAATCTGTATTTACTATATCCTATGGTTTGTCAAACTCAACAACAACACAACAATGAAATGATAAAATGCTTATTTTCCATACACTTGCGTTTGGGTGAGAGAACTATAGCTCTTAAAAACACCAAATGGTATTTGATAAAAAGGGTATACTTGTATTCTAGTTTCCTGAGTTTCTAATAGTCCTTTGAGAAATGAGTTTTCTAATGTCAATGTATAATTTATTAGTAAAATTAAAGTGAATATTTTTAAGTGTAAGCAATTCTTCAGTAGAATGTAAAGGGACCAATATAAAAATTCTGTGGGATGGGATTCTTTATGACTCTTTAACCAGTTCTGGTTCTTACAGAAAATGTAGTGTAATTTAATCACATTAAATTATTATTATAAGGATAATGCTATTCCATCCATAATGTCAGAGCATTTCACAACTAAGAAAGTAAGATCCATTGGGAGGTTAGTTATAAAAGATTAAATAAAATGAGCAGAGAAGAATATAATTCAGGGAAAATAAAGACAGGCACATGAGGTCAACTTCAGTTTAGATTATTCTCTTACTAGTTTAGCAGATGTCTTAAGTGTCAGAAGAAATAAAATTGCTCATCAAAAATAATAACTTATATGGCTTTAAAAATGTGTTGGGTAACTGTAGCTAAAAGTGTCAATTATTATTTTTTATATTCCAAGACTATAATTATTTTCTGTAATTTGGCTGGCATTTGTAACTTATGCTTCAGAGAATATAGTTTAATATGACCTATGTGAAGAAGTTAGCAAGATGCAGGCATGATTTTTAATGTATATAAGGAGCTCTGGTAGTGTAGTGGTTACGAATAGGGCTGCGAACCGCAAGGTCAGCAGTTCGAAACTACCAGCTGCTCCGTGGGAGAAAGATGAGGCGTTCTGCTCCTGTAAAGATTAACAGCCTCGGAAATCCTGTGTAGGGTCGCTATGAGTCGGAACCGACTCCACGGCACATAACAACAACCACAACATTTAAAAGTCATTCTGGATTTTCCTAAGCTACTCATAAATAACTTTTTTATAATTTATATTATGCAATACAGATTTGAGATCTAACATAAAAGGCCCTAGTAGTCTGTGAAGATCATTTCATGTCTGTAAATTTTGGGTTCATTGCATTTAAAGCAGGAATAATCTCCCATGTCCTGCCATGTCACAGGAGCGCTGGAGCACCATGCATGTTAATGATCAGAATATTACTTTGTGCATCGAAAGTGGTATAAATATAAAGTATTATTTAGGCATTTTATTTGAAGTATTCCTTATTCCAAAATTATTTTAGATTTATAACTTTTCATCAAATGGACTATAATGCATGTGTTGATATCTACAAATGATTAAGAATGTTCAAGCATAAGAACATTACCTAGAATGTAGTAGGTACCCTGTGACTATGTACCATGTAAATAAAAGAAATAATATACAAGGAAAAACAACACATGTGGAATAGGTGATGTTATACTTTGTTTCAGTGTAGTACAAAATCAGTGTTCAGCATATATCAAGTACCTTTTTGTCACTTGTA
>NW_006408519.1:15792839-15800922 GCF_000296735.1 Chrysochloris asiatica | reverse complement strand
TAAAAAAAAAAAAAAAAATTGAGAAGAGAGCTCCCTAGCCAACTGATGGGAAGAGATCTGTATTTGTGCCTATTCCAAAGAAAGTGGCCCAACAGAATGTGTAAATCATTGATTAATATCAATAATATCATGCGCAAGTAAATTTTTGCTGACATTGAGCTGCCAAAAATTCAGGCTGGATTGAGAAAAGGACATGGAATGTGGGCTATTATTGTTGATGTCAGATATTTTGGCTGATGGAAGATATTACCAGAAAAATGTTTACTTGTGTCTTACTGACTATGCAAAGGCATTTGACTATGTGGGTCATAACAAACTATGGATGGCATTGCAAAGAATAGGAATATTAGAACAGTTAATTGTGTTCATGAGAATCCTGTATATAGATCAAGAAACAGTCAGGAAATGTGTGTGCCAGGGCTGTACTATTTCATCATACTTATTTAATCTGAATGCTGAGAAAATAATTGGAAAAGCTGGACTATATGAAGAGGAAAGCAACACCGAGATTGGAGGGATGCTCATTAACAACCTGTAATATGCATATGATACAACCTTGCTTGCTGCAATTAAAGACAACTTGAAATACGTGCTCATGAATTCAAAGAATACAGACTTAAATATGGATTATGATTCCATGTAAAGAAAATAAAAATCCTCATAACTGATCCAGTAAGCAACATCATAAAAATGGTAGAAAAGATTCTAGTTTTCAAGGATTTCATTTTTACATGGATCCATAGTAAAATGGAAGTAACAGGTAAGCAGCATTAAACTACAATTTATGGAAACAGCAGACAGGAAATCAAATGACGTATTACATTGGAAAATCTGCTGCAGCTTTGCACCTCCTTAAAGTGATAAAGAGTAAGGATGTCACTTTGTGGACTATGATGCACAAGCCATGATATTTTCAATCACCTCATATGTATGTGAATACTGGGAAATGAACAAGGAAAATTAGAGAAGAATGGGTGCATTTGAATTGTGGTATTGGTGTAGAATATTGTAAGTATTATGGATTTCCAGAAGAGCAATCAAATCTGTCTTGGAAAAAGTATACCTAGATTGTTTCTTAAAAGTGAGGATGGAGAGGCTTTGTCTCAAATACTTTGGCCATGTTGTCAGCAGGAACCAATCCCTTGACAAAGACGTCAGACTTTGTCAGCTAGGGAGCTCTCTTCTCATTTTTTTTTTTTTTTTTAATTTAAGGTTTTTATTGTGGATTGAGTGAAAGTTTGTAAAGTGGAAGGTCATCATAAGAGAGCAAGACACTTCCACAGGATTGACATAGTGTTTGCAATAATGGGCTTCATTATAACAACAATAGTGAGGATGGTGCAGGGCCATGTAGGATTCTGTTCTGTTGTCCATACAGTAACTATGAGGCAGAAATGATTTATGGTACCTAAAAACAATAACAACAATATGAAAATGTCACTTTCTTTAATAGGATAGTTAAGTGGATCCATGTATCTGTAGAGTTAGAGATATTTTTGTTGTTGTTAAGTGCTGTTGAGTCAGTTCCAACTCATAAAAGCCCTGTATAGGGTTTCCAAGGAGTGACTAGGGAGCTTGAACTACCAACCCTATAACTCAAAGCAACTCCTCAGCCCTGCACATTAACCCACAGTGCCACAGCACTACACCAAGATTCCAGCTACAGACATTGTTGTTGTTGTTAAGTGCCATTGAGTCAGTTCTGACCCATAGTGACCCTGTATAGGGTTTCCGAGGAGTGGTTGGTGAGCTTGAACCACCAATCTTGTGTTTCAAACGACTTTGCAGTCCAGCGCATTAGCCCAGAGTGCCACACCAAGACTCAAGCTAGAAGCATGTTGTTCTTGTTGTTAAGTGCCATCCAGTCGATTCCCACCCATAGCGAACCTGTATAGAGTTTCCGAGGCTGTAGATCTTCACGGGAGCAGAAAACCTCATCTTTCTCCTAGGAACAGTGTGTAGTTTCGAACAGCTGAGCTTGAGGTTCACAGCCCGATTCGTAACCATTATGCTACCAGAGCTCATAGGCAACCTGAAATCTCTTATCTCTCTAATCTTATGCGCCAACATTCGATTTCTTCTCAGTGCACCACCGAGTCCATGGTTTGGGGCTATGCTGTTCCTTCTGTTCACAATATATTTCTACACTCTGTTTTTGTTGTTTCTGCCATTGAGTTGGTTCCAACTCAAAGCCACTCTGTATAAGGTTTCTGAGGAACAGCTGTTGGGTTTGAACCACTGACCTTGTGGATAGCAGTCCAGTGCTTATCTTACAGTGCCAGGACTCCATACCTCTCTAATTCATGCCTCAACTTATTACTAGATATTTTTTAGGATTCAATTCATGTTTCCTCATTTCATGGAAGATTTCCTTCTCTTTCCTGCTGAATTGGTTTAGAATAACCTAATCTCCATACTGCCTCATCAGTTGTTGAACTAGATTGCAATTTTCTGACTATTTCTGATCATTTCTAATCTGATATATAAAATTTCTGATTATATATGACTATATCATATTGTATTTGATAGATCAGATTCTATCAAACCATATTTGATATGACTCCATAAAATTGTATTTATGGATAGCAATAGAACACTGCCAGATAGCACCAGAATATTGAATATTGAAACACTATGAATAGCACCAGAATAGAGTCAGATATAGTGGCTGAAGATGAGCCACAAAATTTGGAAGGCACTCAAAACTTGACTGGGGAAGAGCTGCCTCTTCAAAGTAAACTTTACAGTGATGATGCAAATGGAATAAAACTATTGGGACATTCATTTGCTGATGGGGCACAACTCATTAATAATTGAAGCATGGAATGTACAAAGTATGAATCTAGGAAAACTGAATGTTGTCAAAAATTAAATGGAAAACACAAAGATGGATATCCTAGGCATCAGTGAACTGAATTGGACTGGTTTTGGCCGTTTTGAATCTGATGCTCACATAGTTTATATTCCTAGATGACAGATTAAAGAGGAATTGCATCCTATTCATCACCAAAAAATACCTTTCAAGATCCGTCTTAAAATACAATGCTGTCTGTGATAGGATAATATTCATACACTTTCAAGGCAGTCCAGTTAATGCACCTAGTTTTCAAAATTATGCACCAACCACTAAATCTAGTAATGATGAAACTGAATAATTCTCCCAACTTTTATAGACTGAAACTGATAAAGCATGCAATCAAGATGTTTGGTGACTACTGGTGATTGAAATCCAAAGGTTGTAAACAAAGAGGAAGGCTCTCCAGTTGGAAAACATGGCCTTGGTGATAGAAATGGTGCTAGAGATGGTATGATAGAATTTTGCAAGACCAATGACTTCTTCAATGCAAATATCTTTTTTTAAACAACATTAAAGGCAATGATACACATGGACCTCACCAGATAGAATACACAGAAATCAAATTTACTACATATATGGGAAGAGGTGGTAGAAAACCTCCATATCATGTCAAAACAAGGTCAGCTGCCGACAGTGAACAGACCATCAATTGCTCATATACAAGTTCAATCTGAAACTGAAGAAAATTGACACATGTCCATGAGAATCAAAATATGACCTTGAACATATCCCATCTGAATTTAGAGATGACCTCAAGAAAAATTATGATGCATTAGACACAAAAGTCCAAAGACCAGAAAAGTTGTGAGATGATATCAAGAAAATCATATAGCAAGAAAACAAAAGTTCAGTAAGAAGACAAGAATGAAGGAAAATACCAAAATGGATGTCAGAAGAGACTCTGAAACTTGCTCTCCAGCATAGAGATACTAAAGCAAATGGAAAAAATGAGGGGTAAAAGCTGAATAGAAAATATCAAAGGGCAGATTGAGAAGACAGAGTCAAGCATTATAATGAAATATGCAAAGAGCTGGAGTTAGAACATCAAAAGGAAAGAACACTTTTGGCATTTCTCAAGTAGAAAGGACTAAAGAAAATATTCAAGCCTCAACTTGAAATGATGAAGGATTCTATGGGGGAAATATTGAATGAAGAAGAAAGCATCAAAAGAAGTTGCCAAGAAATTTGGCATACAACTATTGGACCATCTGTTTGGAAGAGAGCCATATCTGTACCTGTTACAAAGAGAGGTGATCCAAGGGAATGTGGAAATCATTGGACAATATCATTAATATCATGTGCAAGTAACATTTTGCTAAAGGTAATTGAATAATAGCTGCAACAGTACAGTGAGCTGCCAGAGGTTCAAGCCAATTCAGAGGAGGACATGGACAAGACATAGCATTGCTAATGTCAGATGAGACTTGGCTGAAAGCAGAGGATAAAAGAAAAAAATGTTTATCTGTGCTTTATTGACAACACAGAGGTTTTTGACTCTGGATCATCACAAACTATGGACAACAATGTGGAGAATGGGTATTTTGGAACACTTAATAGCACTCATGAGGAACCTGTGCATAGAACAAATGTAGTCATGTAAACAGAGAGATTTGTTCTAGAAGTCCATGATATTTTCAATATTTTTCTCCAACACTGAATTAAGGGGACATTGAATGATTCAAAATCAGCAAAGGTGTTGGATTCTTAAATGAAGAAGGTGGTATCAGGATTAAAGGAAGAATCATTAACAACCTGTGATATTGCTGGTGATATAACCTTGTTCATTGGAAGAGAAGAGGACTTAAAATTCCTACTTATGAAGGTCAAGGATTACAATCTTCAGTGTGGGTTGCACCTCAATGTAAAAAAAAAAAAAATAATAATCCTCACAGTTGGACAAATAAATCACATCATGATAAATGGAGAAAAGTTTGAAGTTGTCAAAAACATCATGTTACATATTATCCACTATCAACACTCATGGAAGCAGCTGTTAAGAAATCAAGTAATATATTGGATTAGGCAAATCTGTTGCACAAGAAGACCTCCTTAAAGTGTTAAAGAGGAAAGCTGTCAATTTGAGAACTAAGGTGTCCCTGAAGTGAGCCTTGGTATTTTCAGTCACCTGATAGTGGGGCAGTAAGTAAGAAAAGAGAAGAATTGATGCATTTGAATTATAGTGTTGGAGAAAAATATTGATACTACCATAGACTGCTAAAGCAAATCTATCTTGCAAGAAGTAGAGGCTGAATGGTCCTTAGAAGTAAAGATGGTGAGGTTTTGTCTCTAGTACTTTGAGTATGTTATCAGGAGGGACCAGTTTCTGAGAAGGACATCATGCTTGTAAAAATGGAGGGTCAGTGAAAAAAAGGAATGCCTTCAATGAGATGGATTGACACAGTGGCAACAATAGTGGACTCAAATGCAAAACAATTATGAGAATAGTGCTGGACTGGTCTGTGCTTGGTTCTGTTGTGCACAGATTCACTACGAATCAGAACCAATTCAAGGACACCTAACAACAACATCTCTTTTGTATATATTTTCATAAAGAAGAAGCAAAATATCCATGTCTTGAGTCTTTGTATCCTTGATATTTGGTGGGCTAGCTGTCATATTGTTTTGTTTTGTTTTTCAAATAAACATTTGGTGTAAGAGCCAATTTAAAATTTCCTTTGAGAAAACTTTGCTGATTTATTTGCATGTTTGTTAGCTAAGGAACTAATCTGGTATTTACAATCAAGTTAGCAAAGCATACCAAAGGCAAGTTACGAGTTTGTTTTTCTTTTTCCAGTGTTATTCACATTATTAACCTTTGGAGGTCCCTACCACTTTAACCACAATACTGTTAATTGTTTTTAAATGACATGCATAATTAGAGCCATTCTGCATGATAAATAGTTGTGAACAGTAAGTCATTCACATAAATGATGATAATTAGTATACTCTATAAGACTAAATAAAGTCTTTTGGCGGTTGGCATAGGAGGGGATAGATGAAACTAGACAAGAAAGAAATTTTTATTAAGTACTACTAGGATACAAACATTAATTAGTCAGGATTAGACAGAAAGCATGAACAAGGTAAGTATGTGGCCCAAGACTGGTGGTGATGTGTCTCAGGGACCTAGGCACACACCTTCTAACTCACTACTCCATGATGATCTCTGTTCACAGATTCAAGCATGGTGTCAAACACATCCTAAAGCACAGGTTGTAGTAAGTGATAAAGAGGACAGAAAACAAACACAAACTCATAAGGAAAGTTTCTAGAAGCTATTACGGCACACGTCCACCTATCTTTTTTTGTTTGTTTTTTTTAAAACATAAATTAGACATATGGCGTCCTGGTGTGGCAATATAGGATAAGCACTAGACTACTGACAACAAGTCTGGAGGTTCAAGCTGCTGCATAGTAATATATATATAATACTCAGCTGCAAGAAAATGGAAAATACAATATTGATCTAAAGCAAATAGATACCAACTAGTAATTCTATCCATGATAAAAGGGGTAAATGGGATATTGGGGAAAGTCATGACTATCTCTGTTACGCAGAATTATTCTAAAACTGATGCATGAATAAGGGATATCTCTGCTTAACTAACAAATAAGAAGCCAGATATAGGAAAACAACCATAGTCATCTCATTAATAATATTATTATTAATATTAATAATCCTACATTGTGTATCAATTTGGTACATGTGGTAGGCATTATACTAAGCATTTTTAAAAGGACAATTGTATATATTAAGCCAGAATTAGTGTTTGTAAAGTCAAGTCACTAGGTATTCTACTCTGTGTCATAAGGCCTCTATGAGTTGGAATCCACTCAAGGGCAACAGATCCAGTAGCAAAAATAAAATGGCATGGGACCCATTACATAGTTCCTGAGAGTTTTGGTATGGCTCTGTGAGGTAATGTGCTGGACTGCAAAGTCAGTTTGAATGGCAAGGTTGGCAGTTCAAGCTCACCAGCCACTCCTCAGAAACCATATATAGGATCACTATGGATTGGAACCGAGTTGATGGCACTTTCAACAGCATAACTTAATATATATAAAAGTATCTAGGACCTGAATCTCACTCCCATTGTTATGTGGTTAGTCATTTTGAACTGTTGTTGTTGTTGTTGTTATGTGCCGTGGAGTCGGTTCCCACTCATAGCAGCCCTGAACAGGGTTCCGAGGCTGTAAATGTTTATGGGAACAGAAAGCCTCATCTTTCTCCCATGGAACAGCTGGTATTTTTGAACTGCTGCCCTGATATTAGCAGCCCGATTCGTAACCACTACGCTACCAGAGCTACAGTGTTCTATTTTCTTAAGGTACCTTGATTAACGATTCTTGATATATAAATGGTATAGATGCATATTGATAAATGGAAATCTACACAGATAGATAAGTACATAAATAGGTAACCTAGAATATGGTAACTATAAATTAATGAAGATTCTGGTTATCTAAGAGACAAAACCAGAGAAAGCTATTTTAAACAAATTATCTCTAATGAACCTCGTTTCTGTTTGTTTTTCAATGCAACAGTATACACAGATTTGTAATGAATATCATCCTAAAACCCAGAATGTTATTTACAAGGCATTTTCTTCAAATTCTATAAATTCAAGTTGATCATTTAGGTGGGTTATGGGATTTAAATTGTATCTTCCTCTAGCTAAGCATAAATAAAAGACAGAAAAGAACCAACGATTTTGTACTGTGTTATTGATTTAGTATTTGATGCATTTTTCATTTTATGTAGCTTTTTTCTTTCAGTGAACATTTGTAGTGCCGTATTTAATCTGTCATTGTTACATACCAGCAATCCCCTAAAGGGGAAGACTAGTGTACAGATACAAAAGGTATAGAAAAATAAAACAAAACTAAAAGCTTTTATCATTCTATCAATATCTTCCTCTGTCCCCAGACACTCCTCCACCTCTTTCTCTAAAATATGAGATCTTGTAAGAATTGAAACTATTAACCTGATGTTGACAGCAAAGTGAATGAGTCTAAAGAATTCTCTGAGTTGGCACTGCTCGTTTTTGAATGATCTAGTTTAGAATCTTAGGATTTATCTTATGCAATAAAACATCCAAATATAATATTGCAGTGTATAATCCTTATGGAATATGGGAGATTAATTATTTCCTCTAAAATGAGATTACTTTCAAATGAATAAATTATGGCATTCCTTGTATTATATTTTAAAATGTTTCTATAATT
>NW_006408519.1:15788534-15792739 GCF_000296735.1 Chrysochloris asiatica | reverse complement strand
GTGAGTCAAAAATTTTCTGCACTCTGGCTGTAGATATTATTTAAATCAACTTTTAGAAAAGGTAAATACATTTTTCATCATAATCTTTTTGCTTGTCAATACATTTTCTTGATTTGTCAATAAGCTTTAATAATCTCTTATTAAAAAACAATGTTTTAGACTGAGTTGTGAGCCACAAATATACTGCTGTCTTCACTTCTTCATCAAAGGTGAATCTTCATCCTGGAAGGGCTGCTTTCATGGGACCAAACATGTGAAAGTCTGATGGATAAAGATCAGGACTATAGGGAGGATGTTTTAATACATCAAAATAGTTTTTGCAGTGTCAAAGTGTGGGCAAAGGTGTGGGACCATGCAATGCCATGCAAGATCATAATGCCCTTAGATAGCAATCTTCTGAGTTTAATCTGTAGTTTAGACTTCAGCTCTTCAGGGAGCATATTACTGTAATGAGCTCTGTTGATTGTTCCAATACTGGCCCTTGATTATCCCAGAAAACTGCAAGCATCTGTTTTCCAGCTGATGGTTGACTTTTGAACTTTTTCTTGGTCTGCAATTGAGGATGTTTCCATTGCATACTTTGCCATTTACTGTCAGGCTCATAGTGATGAATCCATGTCTTGTCACCAGTAACGATTTTTTCAAAGAAACTTTTACCTTCCTTCATGTAGCAGCTCAAATTTTGTTTGCAGATGTCCAGACACTTTTGTTTATGCTCTTCTGTGATTTGTTTCAGTATCCATCTAGCACAAACTTTTTGAAAGTCAAGTCTGGCAGAGCCTTGGATGATTTGCAAATGATGTGCTAAAAAATCCACTGTCACTTGCCTATTTTTACAGAATCATTTCATGTGCACCCTCAGTATTGTCATTCACTATGGAGATAGACCAACACTTAAGTATAACTGGAATGCGGATAATTTTTGACTCTCCTTCAAATATGTATGACTGAATTTCACTTTAAAATGTTATATATTCCTGACAGAATTTGTTTTTATGAATGTTATGTGTTAGATTGGAGTTTCTCTGTTTTTATCTCTTTTCAAGGACACCTGTCTCAAAGTTAAATGGAACCCAAGAAAAATAAATGATATCTAGTAGGGGCTGATACTCATTTTGAGGCAGATTAATTCCATTCATCAGCTTCTTTTTATAAATAAGTAGCATAGGCTCATTTTATATAATTTTATTTTAAAATCTTCAGATTATAAAGAACTAATCTCCAAATTTTGCTGAGAATATAAGATAATTACATTGTAAAATATTTTATTCATGCATTCACCACAATATTTAAGTCCACCTTTATTTTTGGACTCATAAAATATCCATTCAATGCTCTTTACCATATATTCTTCAGGTTTCTGAATATACCACAGACCTCTTTGCATAATACTGATTGTTACTGGAGCCTTTCAACTTCATCACTATTCCATCACTATAGCTAGCCTTCTGCCACCTCTATTTAACCTGTTTACATATGTTGTTGCTGTTGTTAAGTGTGCATCAAGTTGGTTCTGACGCACAGCAACCCTGTATAGGATTTCCAAGGAGCAGCTGGTGAGCTTGAACCTCTGATCTTGCAGTTCACACCCATTTGGCAGTCCAGTGCATTAACCCACAGTGCCATACAAGGACTTCTGTTTACATATAGTCACTTTTAAT
Organism: Chrysochloris asiatica; assembly: GCF_000296735.1. Classification (NCBI taxonomy): domain Eukaryota; kingdom Metazoa; phylum Chordata; class Mammalia; order Afrosoricida; family Chrysochloridae; genus Chrysochloris; species Chrysochloris asiatica. The sequence goes on along the minus strand of NW_006408519.1, from coordinate 15,791,078 downwards.
TTTCCTTCAAAGAGTTGGAGCTTTGAGTCCTGTGCCAACCTGTTGTGCTAACTCTGAGAGACCTTAGCCAGACATGGAAAGTGACACTTTTCTACAGGATGCAGAGGTCTTGATTGAGTTCTACAAAATAAGATCTGAGACAAAGATTTCTGTGCAAGTAATTTATTAAGAAAATGTACCCAAGAGACAGTATGATAGGATTGGAAGAACCAGAACAGGAAATAACTCAGCCGGATCCTGTGTAGTGTAAATTACAACTAAGTTTACACAAACTCAAAAGAAGGAGACTGAGCTTCCATATTTCTGCACCCCACCATCACAGACTAAGTGTCATCCAAGTTCTTTGGTGCTCAAGTGTGAGCAAAGTATTTTTTGTAGCCCAAGGGATTCTCTACAAGAATTATGCATTACAGATAATTTGGGGAAAATGCACATTGAAGATAGCCGGGTGCCAGAAAGAGCAAGAGGCTTTGGAGGGTAACTCAGTGGAGCACTGACAACATTCCCTACAGTAGAGTGGAAATAAATGGAAGAAATCCACGATAGTAGCTCAAAGTTAATCTAAAATCAAAGACGGTTTGGCAGTCTAAACAAGTCACAATTCAGAAAGTACTTAGAATCAAATATAGATCTTTTCTGAAACCTGTCCACCATGTTTGATCCTGCTGGTATTTGAACCATCAGTGACATAATTTTCAGTATCATAGCAACATGCAAGCCATTGTAGTATAACTGACTGACAGACAAGTGGTGGTATTATAAAATAATTGAATGGAAATCAGATAAACAAGCCAGACACTCCCCCAAACCAAAGAGAGTACTTTTAGCCACTTTTTATAGTACCCTTCAAGTGTTCTCAATGCTTACCTTTCCTTTGCCCCTTATTTTGATAGAATCTTACTTAGATTTATCACTTATCACAACTTTTGCCACTGCGATCTGTCTCCTTAACTAGATGGTTTATTTAGTTCAAATATTGTAGTTAAAATAAGTCTCTCTGTGCAGTCACAATGAATATATATCTAAAAGTAAACAAAATATACCTGGAGGAAAAAAAAGTAAAAATAAATATTCCTGAATGTTTAAGGATTATCTTTGAAGAGGACTTTTGGTCATTTTTCCTCCTTTTGTCAATAAATAAGATACCTGTTAAAATTTTAGGAAACAGGCAAGTGAAAATGTATACTAACAATATTTTTTAAACTGACAATCAGTCAATATAAGGAGACAGAAAAATATAGGCATACCATTGGCTACTTCCTGCTTGTAGACACGGTCTTTGTATTCTGTTTTTAAATTATTTCCTAGCTTATCAGTCCTTTCCCAGTACTCACCTTCCTCTTCCATATTATTAAAAGTCAGTGCTCCTCAATATCCTGAAGTCAAACTTTTTCATTTTAAAAATCAATGTTCCTTAATGTCCTGAATCTAAATGTTTTTCATCCTACCATCTTCTCTTTCCTTCTGAAATATAAACACAACATTCAATGAGCATACTGAAATTCATGAATATGCCTTCAAGTTGTCTAAGTCACTGAGTCAGGTTTCCATTCATTTCCCTTTGGATGATCAAAACAACTTCACAATTTACTGAATCTTCATCTTATCTTTTGTTATCTAACACATACATAATGACTCTTCAAACAAATACAGAATGAAGTCCAAGAAAACAAAAATACAACTTTGTTTATCACCTGAAAATTTAGAGATCATCTCAAGAACAGTTTTGATGCACTGAACACAAATGAGAGAAGAGCAGAGGAATTGTGGATTGACATCAAGAACATTATAAATGAAGAGGGCAAAACATCATGAAAAAGAAAGGAAAGAAAGAAAATACCAAAACAGATGCCAGAAGAGACCCTGAAACTGGATCTTGAATGTAAAGAGGCTAAAGCCAGTGGAATAAATAATGAAGTAAAAGAGCTGAGCAGATACTTTCAAAGGTAGAATGAGAAACCAAATTAAAGTATTATAATGAAATGTGCAAAGATCTGAAATTATAAAGCCAAGAAGAAAGAACAAGCTCAACATTTCTCAAGGTGAAAGAACTGAAGAACAAATGTAAACTTTGACTTGCAATAATGAAGAATTCTTTCAGTCCTGATGTGGCACTGGAAGATAGATACTAGACTGTACCACAAGGTCAGATCAACATTTCAAACACATTAGCTCCTCCATGGAAATCTAATACAGCGTCACTATGAGTCAGAACCCACCCAATGACAACAACAACAACTTAGGAAAAATTTTGAAAGGTACATAAAGCATCACAAGAAAATGGAAGGAACACACAATTACTATATAAAAACAAAATTGATCGACGTTCAGCCATTTAAAGAGACAGCTTATGATCAAGAACCAATGGTATTTAAGGGAAAAGGCCAAGTTGCATTGAAGACATTTGCAAAAAACCAAGGCTCCAGAAATTGTTGGAATACAAATTGAAACGTTTCAACAAACTGACACAGAATTGGGAGCTCTCGTTAGTCTATACCAAAAAATTGAGAAGAGGAGAACAAACAAGATGGCGGATCAGGTGGA
>NW_006408519.1:15775075-15776884 GCF_000296735.1 Chrysochloris asiatica | reverse complement strand
CTACAAAGTTGGTTTGAATCACAAGGTCAGTGGCTCAAATGTATCAGTTGTACCTCAGAAACCCTACATAGGGTTACTATGAGTCAGAACTTGACTTCACTTAACAACAATAATATCTAATTTAGGGATTTTTCTGAAATATATGTTTTTTGGGGGAAAAAAAGGAAATTCAAATTCTCCTCTGTCTGAATTACATTTGTACAGTCAATAAATTTCTGTGAGGAAAAGTTTTGCCCATGACTTTGAATAATGCTTTCATATGTATGAAAAGAAATAAAAGGAACACAGCATTGCGATCATTTTTATTTGCAGTAATAATTCTTAACTGAATCAACTCTTTTCCAACCTTCTTTCTCAACCCTAGTCTAGGTCCTTTTGATCCCTCTAACCTAGACCTGTTTGCTATAAATACAGAGTTCTTCCTGCTACTTAAGTGAGTATCAGAAAAGCAGGTATATCCCTGCCATTCCCTCTGCTCAACAGTCTTAAATTTCTGCTCATCTATTACAAGATAAACTTCAAAATCTTTACCACAATCTAATTTCTGCCTCCATTTCTAGTTTTCCTTTCTTACACCTCTGCCTCAATTTATGATTCAAAAAAAATAGACTCCCTCTCTCCACTGTTCCATATTTCATGGTACACTTCAGAATGTCTCATCCACCCCACTGCACTTTGATTTTCAAGGCCCAGAAAGTATACAAAGAAGGAAGGACTTTAATTAAATGTCAAATTATTGTGTAGCAAGGCATTGCACACTTTAAGATAAATTGTTGTTGTTTTTAACTGTCGTTGAATCAGTTCTGACTCATAGCGACCTTTTATAGGATTCCCGAGGAGCAGCTGGTGGGTTTGAACTTTGACCTTGTGGTTAGCAGTCCAGTGCTGATCCTAATTTTATACTTATGTATGCAATGCACTCTGAACTTCTGCACCTAATGCCAACAATAGTTATTAATGTTAGAAAGACTTATTGCCATTCTGAAACAGACACATTCTGAAAAAGACCGCTTCTGGAAAAGAGAGCATTGTAGCAGCCTAGATTTAAAGGAGAAATCTTTTATTTGGATCACATAGGGAAGCCATTAAAAAAAAACAAAAGCAAATCATAGAAACAAATAAGCTTTATCCTCAAAACACATTGTGAACAGAGTGAAGTAAACCTATTTGATAACTGACTTGTTCCAACTAATACTACCTGCTATTTATTGGGGCCTAATATATGTCAACAGCTGCAACTCAAAAACCCCAAATAGGGTCGCCGTGAGTCAGAAGTGACTCAAAGACACTTAGCAACAGAAATAATTACATGTCAATTTATTTATATTGTTTGTTTAGCAAACCCTGTGTAATATAATGTTTGTTGTTGTTAAGTACTGTCAAGTCAGTTCCTACTCATAGTGACTATGTATAGGGTTCCCAAGGGGAAGCTGGTAAGTTTGAACCACTGACTAGTAGTTCAAGCTGACCTTGTGGTTCAATGCTTATCCTTCAGCACCACACCAGGACTCCAATATAATGGTAGCTCAAAATGTTCGCATTTAGCTGTCATTGAGCTAATATTGACTAATAGCAATCCCTTGTGACAGAGTAGAACTGCTCTGTAGGGTTTTCTAGGCTGCAATCTTTACAGAGAGGAATGCAGTAACTCCCAATGATAAGCACTGGTCTTTGAACCACAAGGTCTTCGTTCCACGGTCCAAGCCCCATAGCTTTCTGCTCCCCTGAATATTTAAAGGCTCAGAAACCCTTTACAAGAGTAGATCACATCAGGAAAAAAAAAAAAAAAATGGCAGTATGACTGGCTAC
>NW_006408519.1:15764971-15773730 GCF_000296735.1 Chrysochloris asiatica | reverse complement strand
TGTTTTAAGTCCTCTTAACTTTCAGCAAGCAAAGTTGTATCATCTGCATATCACAGGTTGTTAATGAGTCTTCCTCCAATCCTGATGCCATGTTTTTCTTCATACAACCCACCTTCTTGGATGATTTGCTCAGCATGCATGTTGAATAAGTATGGTGAAAGAATACAACCTTGTCGCACAACTTTCTTAATTTTAAACCAGTCAGTGTTTCCATGTTCTGTTTGAACAATTGCCTCATGTAGGTTGTAACTCTAAATTCCAACAGAGAAGGAAGGGTAGATAGGGATAGGCACAGGGTAGATAGGGATAGGCAACTCAGATATTGGCTACCTAAAATGAGGGGGCGATATAGGCACAAAGTGACTGGCTTACAAGGTTTCAAGGGGGAGCTTAGTTTAATAGTGTGTGGAGAAAGAAAGAGTTGCCACTGAATAATTTTCATCTTTTCAAGATGGTCTGGTTAAAAGAGATTGGAATAAGATTCTTATGATTCAATAGTGAGTAATTGTTATCATGACTAATTGCGACTGTCACAATTGTAAAGGTAGAAGCTTTGTAACAAAACTGGAAGAGTAGTATATCTTACAGTCCAGAAACAGAGGACCCTAGGGAGAAAAGCTCAAGTGCAATGCGAGACCTCATCCAGAGAAGCAGTGACACCAGAGATGGAGGCAGAGATGGGGACATGGAGAGAGGGAGTAGCTGAGTACTATAGATTCATGGGAAGAGAGGGACTAAGAGCTGGTGGCAAGGAGGCAGACTTGCAGAATGTGTCCTTTTGTGGTGTAAATTATTATATATGCCTGAGTATATTTTGTTTTTGTTTTGTAAAGAGCTAAAGTGGGTAGAGAGAAATACTGTTAGCTAATGGTACATGGAAGGGATTATAATCATTGTAATGAAACAAGGTGTATGATTTGTTGAATGTAAAACTGATGCTCTTCCCTGTAAACTTTCATTCAATCTACAATCAAAACCATATATGTATATATAACCTTAGGAGTCCTGGTGTGGCGCTGTGGGTTAATGCGCCAGACTGCAAAGCCATTTGAACTGCAAGGTCGGTGGTTCAAGCTCACCAGCCACTCCTAGGAAACCCTGTACAGGGTCGCTATGGGTTGGAACCAACTCGACGGCACTTAACAACAACAACAGCATAACCTTAAGGGAAAAAAAAATCTTCAGATCATTCTGCCTCTGAGCCACTAGGTAGATTTGAGTTCACAAACTTTTGCTTAGCTGCTGAGAATTTAGTTACTGCACCATCAATGTCCTTACTTCAAGCTGTGTTGTTGTCGTTGTTGTTGTTAGGTGCCAGTGGAGTCTGTTCTGACTCATAGAAATCTTACATACAACAGAACAAAACACTGACCATCCCTGCATCATCTTCATAATCTATCCTATGTTATAGCCCACCGTTGCAGCCACTTATGCCCACCCATCTCATTAAGTGTCTTCCTGGTTTCCACTAACCCTCCACTTTACGAAGCATGATGTTCTTTTCCAGGGACTGTGGGAAGTATAGATTATTAGAACTAATATACAGATAACAGACTTGTTATCTGTATAGTATGCTCAAAATAATACAATATTCAATAACAGAGACAAATCTTAAACCTCTTAAAACCTTAAAGCCTCTGCTTGTGCCCTTAAGTACATTATCCTATGTTATTAATGAGTATACTTGGTATTAATGTTAATGCATCCTTAATTTATTTCATTAAATATATTCAAGGGTTAAACTGACTGCTGTATTAATTATATTAGTATAAAATGTTTAATGCAGGGCTCTATAGTTCCAGGAATATTGAGAAGGTATATCAGTTTTCAAATTTTTGAAGCAAAAAATTACCCCTTTGCCATGAGTGACAAAACCGATTATACTGACAGTAAACACTAAACAAACCCACTACCATCAAGTTGATGCCAGCACATAGTGACTCTATACAGGTTTTCCCAGACAGTAAATCTTTAGGGAGTTGGCATCTTTCTCTTTATCCCAAGAACTGGCTGGTGAGTTTGAACTGATAACCCTGTGGTAAGCAGTCCAATACGTCTCCACAGCATTGTCAGGATTCCTTTAATATTAGATAGTTCCTATATGTTTCCCAGAAACTGTTATTGTTGTTGTCATGTAATGCCGAGTCTCTTCTGGTTCATGGTGACCCTATGCTGTGGGATAAAGCACTGCACCACAAAGTCTGTTTGAACCACAAGATCAGTGGTTCAAACTCACCAGCCACTCCTTGGAAACCCTATACAGTGTTGCTATGAGTTAGAACTAAATCTATGGTACTTAACAACAACAACAACTAATTAATAATACACATCCATTTTGAATCAATATACAATAAAACTGATATATTTATAAATTGTTATTTTTCAGAAATGATCTCCCCATGCCATCACATCTAATACACAAAGCATATGTCTTGAACCAAAGAACATACTTCTAAATTGTTTTCTTGTGTATCAGCAATTTGGGACAATGAAGGTGTTTCCTTAATTGCAGATCTAGTCTCTGAAAATACAGAATGGCATGATGGCTAAGGACATGATTTCTGACATCAAGTAAACTTGGGATTAAAGTTTAGTTCAGTCACTTGTTAGCCAAATAAAATGGACAAATTACTTGGGCAAAGCATTTTTATTATTCTTTAAACTGAGATTTGTTATACCTGTTGGAGCCCTGGCTTGGCACTGTAGGTTAATAAGTTGGACTGCAAGGACGATTTGAACTGCAAGATCGGCAGTTCAAGCCTACAAGCTGCTCCTTGGAAACCCTATACAGGGTCACTATGAGTCAGAACCAACTCAACCACATTTAACAACAACAACAGCAATTTACCTATTAAAATTTTTTCAGCTTCTGTATAAGAAACCTCAATTCAAATGACTTAAATTACAAAGAAATGCATGATTTAACGTACCATTTAGTACAATGTCATTCAAGCTCTAGGCATATACCATTTTAAACAATAAAAGACTATATATTTGCCCTGGCCATTCCAATTTCAACTTGTTGGCTTTTCCCTCAACTTGTGGCTAGCAGTCCAGCACTTATCCTATAGCAGCTTAAGGAGTCCTGGTATAGTGCTATAGGATAAGTGCTGGATTGCTAGCCACAAGGTCAGTGGTTCAAATTCAACAGCTGCTCCTTGGAAACTCTATACAGAGTCTCCATGAGTTAAGACAGACTCTATGGAACTTAACAACAACAGCACAGCCCATATTACAAGGTGGCTGCAATAGCCCTATTCAATACATACAGACTGAATCAGTTCCATCGCTAAATGACTCTATCACCAAATATGACATTTATTTTTTTCTTTTCCAAAAGTTCCTTAGTGGATTCATTTGAACAGAATTATATCACTTGCTAATACCTTAGTCAATCACTGACAAATCAGATGTGACTGCCAAGACTAGCAGAAACTGATTAGAATCATTCCATGGTACTCCAAATAGTGTCAGCACTGATGGAAGCAAGAAGGTATATAGAAGAGGATACCTAGATGAGCAAAGTCATTGTTCTTTTAAGAAGGAAAAGCTCAGATGTATCATGGAAAGTGGATGTTGAGTTAACAATCAAAAGTAGAGTCTCCAATCCTCCATTATGGTTATCCAATATACACCCAGACTCACTATTCTTTCCCTAAATTCACCTTGCAAAAAATACCTCAGGACTTATCTTTGTTTCCATTAATGGAGAAAATCCCCAATCTCAATCAGATACTACATATAACAACAAATCCAAAACGTGTAAGCAATGCACTAGCTTTTCCATTATAACTACATGGAGTTGCTTACTTTCTAGAGATTTAGGGCCAGAAGACATGTCATCATAACATAAACATAATACAAATTATAACAATTACTAGCAAAAACACACTCTTATAAAAGAGGATGAACACTGCATGCACAGTGGCCACAGGTCCATAGCATAATACCGTAGCCTGCTGGACAGGAGTGACGAAGGTTACCTTCTCTGGCTTGTTCATCTCTGAAATTTTATGTTGAAATAATCACTCATGGCTTCTAGTTTTGTCCTTTGGGAGGATTTTTCTTCTTTTATTTTGCTATCATAGTTATTTTCTGTTGTTGTTTTTTTAAGTACAAACTGAAGATCCTTTATTGATATATTTCTAAGAGCAAAATTAAATTCTCAACTGAAAAGTGTTCTTCATATCAAATTTGCTCACTAATATATATGTTGTTGTTGTTGTTGTTAAGTACCATGGAGTCAGTTCTGACTCATAATGACCCTGTACATGGTTTCCTAGGCTGTAAATCTTTACAGTAGTAGAACACCTCATCTTTCTCCCACAGAACTGCTGATAGTTTCAAACTGCTGACCTAGCGGTTGGCAGCCTGACTCGTATCCAGTATGCTACCAGAGCTCCTGCATTTATATATATATAAATGAGCATAATTGATATGAAACAGAGTTAGACTTGAGAATTTAATTTTTTTTTATATATAAATTGCTCCAAAAAATGCAATAATAAATGGAAAAAGAAAAAAAAAATTCTGTGAATACAATTCAAACAAAAACTGAACTTACAGCCATCAAGTAGATTCCATCTCTTAGTATTTCTGAGGTTTTAAGTCTTTATGGAAGCAGAAAATCTCCTCTTTCTTCCTCGAAGCCTCTGGTGGGCTTGAACTGTTGACCTCACATAAGCAGTACAGTGCTTATCCTGTAGCACCATCGGGAATTCTCTCGTATATGTGTGCTCCACCGAGTTTTGTGGGGAGTTTGTTTTCATTTTATTTTTCCTTTCAGCCATATTAACATATGTCTTCCTGCCAGTCAGACACACCTCTCTGTCCCCTCTAACTCTTGATGATCATCAAAGAATGGTTTTATTGGACACCCCCATTATAGACTTCGAGTGCCATTACATATTACAACCACTTTTGTTGTTATTAAGTGCCGTCGAGTTAGTGCTGATTCATAGTGACACGGTATATGGTTTCCAAGGAGCAGCTGGTGGGTTTGAACTGCCAACCTTACAGTTCAAACTGACCTTGTGGTCCAGTGCATTATCACACAGTTCCACACCAGGACTTTACTAGCAACCTTAAAACTGTGGGCATCTATTGCTAGACTCACCAAAACTGCTTTCTAATTCAGAAATAGAATATGTGTGTATATAATTATTTGGTTAAGTTTAGGTGTCATTCCTGAACCCTGGGTACACTGAAGGTTTGGAAACTGGTGATATGACCCACATTTGGTACTGTGCTTCTTACCAAGACTCCTAATTCCCCCAATATAAAGAAGGTATCCAAAATAATGTATACTGCATATACTTTTAGGTTGCAATAAAACAATTCATGTATAATAATGAGCACATTCTATAATATAAAATTTTAAATGTATTTTATAGATTAAAAATATCACAGTAATCAGGTATACTGTGTACAATTGAGGGATTCCACATAGCTATGTGAGTCCTAGTGTAGTGCTGTGGGATAAAGCACTGGACCGCAAAGTTGGTTTGAATCACAGGGTCAGCAGTTCAAACTCACCAGTCACTCCTTGGAAACCCTATACACAGTTTCTATGGGTTGGAACCAATTTGACGGCACATAACAACAACAATATAACACATGATGATGCATGTCATAGTTTAAAATCCTTTGTGAATGCAGAGAAAATAAGTTTTGTGAGCTATAGAATTTTTAACAGTTCTAACTAAATGCTCTATGAAAAACAGTCTTGAACTTTATGGAAAATGGATCTACTCAGAATTTAATATTCAATGCTATTTAAAGATTTTCTCACTTCTAGAAAGCCAAAGGTTAAGATGCATGATGTTATTTTTAATTGAGCCGCCGCACTAGCAGATTACAAAGGATAACCTAACTCTCAATACAATTGGAGTCTTGGTGAGGCACTGTAGGGTAAACACTAGAAAATAAGGTCAGTTTGAACTGCAAGATCGGCAGTTCAGACTCAGCAGTTGCTCCTTGGATACCCTATACAGCTCTGAGTCACAGCTGACTCGATGGCACTTAACAACAACTCTCAATGAGTTTAATATTTAAACTAGTTAAAATTACCATTACACAAATGGAAGCCAAGAAAGTGGCATTTCACATTTTTAAAAAAGTCAAAGCAATAATAAATTATTTAAATATATTAGGGTTATATTTCATTATTTCAGCTTTTCTTTCATCAGTTCTATGAGTTAAATGTAAGTTTTTTTCTTCCCCCACAAATTATTAAGAACAAACTGGAGAGGCACAAATGCATGATGTTTTCTTTCTCCATGTATACCAATTTTCTTTCCTATTTCACCACTAAGTGTTTAAACTTGACTGTGACCTAAATATGAAGAGAAGATATCCACTCATTGATAACTAGTTAAGTTTTTATGGTTCTTTGCATTTCAGCTCCACATTCTGCAAACATGAATGGATAAATGACAGCTTGGTCGCTTCTGTCTTATGTTAGCGTTGTTGCTGTTGAGTCTGTTCTGACTCAGGGTGAGCCTATCCATGTAGAGTAGACTAGTCCCAGGGCTTTCAAGGCTGTGATCATCTACATTCAGATGCTCAGGCCTGTCTTCTGACGCACCACTCTGTTACTTCAAACCACAAACCATTTGGCTAGTAGTCACGTGCTTAAAAAATTGTACCACAATAAGAATGTATAATTAAGGAGAACTTTACTCAAAATTCCTCATGTCATTTATGACATTTTAGCTGCAAAAACAAGTTTTGCTTTTGAATTTTCTTTTGACATTTTATTAACTATAATTTTGTATGAAGAATCTCAACATCATATTCTAGGTGCTACTATAATGTTTTATATTAACTACTCCAATTGAAGCACAGTTAGGGTCACTATGAGTCAACAGCACACAGCAACTACAAGTCAGGACACCTAGGCTGGATTCCCTGTCCATGTACCTCTGACATAGCCACCACCAGACTGTCAGTGAAAACTTGCTTGTTGCTACAATTCTGGAAAATCTAAAATAGTCAATGAAAATCCTGTGGATCACAAAGGATTTATGACGGCTTTGTCAGTCAGGCCTCAAAGAGGACAACATGGAAGATCTTCATTAGTTAAAAGCACTAAATTATGGGGGAATGTGGCTGATTATTCAAAAGGCAATGAAGATTAGCATGACCATTACTCATATGCTCATGGATGATGATGCCAATGGATGATGATGCCAATGGAAAGTATCCAGAACTTTTATCAAGTTATTCAGAAAGAGTGTTATCACAAAAGGTCTACAGATTACATCATTGTTTTTCTGGGCAAAGAACAGAGGGAGTACACAACAACCATAGGTCAGCGCTTTAGGGATCATGGCTTTGTTGGGGAAATGATTCATCTTATCTCAGAGTCTGCTCTCATTCGTGCCCTCCAGGAAGTTACGCACAATGGTTCCCATTTTGTATTCTTACAGTGTAATGTGGAATTTTCTTCCTGCACTGTAATTCTGCCTCATGAATCTATCAAAATGCATTGTCATATACCCTTAGAGGATACACTGGTGCTGGTCACTGAAGACTTTAGGAGACTTTTTGCTGAATGGGAACAGCAGGAACATGCTGTAATTTCTCAAAGGGCTGGAGTTCTGGCTGCTGATTTCCTGGCTCAGGAGCATCTCACCTGTTGCCTGTGCCCTTGGGCATTCAGCATATTCTGTTTCTGTTAAAGGAGGGTAAACATTTGTATGTGAAACAATTAAAATTGATCATTGACTGCCTGGAGACCATAAAACATCAATTGGAAGGTTCTCAGACCCAAATCTTTTATCCAACAATGACCATTCTTCATTTCGTCAGGAACATCTCCCACCTTGGGAAAGCCACCTCCACTTCTCCCAATCTCTGCCAAGAAATTCCTTCTGGACCCTCCTTCCTTGTTCCCGTCAAGTCCTCATTATTAAGTGATAGATCAGAAGTGGGTCTCCTTCCACTACCAGGAATGGTCAATCCCAAATGCCTGTTCCTTTGAGATAGCTCTGTCCTAAACCTGTCAAACATCTATTAACTGGGGAGAAATTGGATCTTTTGTCACAACAACCAAGTAAATGACCAGGTCTCCAATGAGTTTCCAAAGTCTAAGGCTTCCAAAGTAGAGCACCTCTACACTTAAACACAGGCAACACCCAGGAATAGCCAATTCTCCTACTTTCAGTGCCTCTCGCTCTGCACTGGTGCCCTAACTGCAGTTTGCATCATTCCTCTGTATCACCGATTCAGGGTTCCATAGACAACGGGAATTTGATCCACTCATCCTTGTGCTCTCCCACTCCAAATGTGCTCCTGAAACCTTTCATTGATTACAAGAGTGGTTTTCAGATTGGATAAACAGACCCCTGTTATTGTTATTGTTAAGTACCGTGGAGTAGGTTCTGACTCATAATGAACCTATGTAAGGTTTACGAAGAGCAGCTGTTGAGTTTGAACCACAGACTTTGTGGTTCAAACCAACCTTACAGTCCAGCTCATTAACCCACAATGCCACCCCAAGACTCCACAGAGACCCCTGTTGTTGTTGTAAAGTGCTGTCATGTTGGTTCCAACACATAGTGACCCTGTATACGATTTGTAAGGAGCAGCTGGTGAGCTTCAACCACTGACCTTGTAGTTCAAATCCAGTGCATTAATCCACAGCAACACAGATCTTCCTGGGGGCCTTCAAATATGCATCCAAGTGACTAAGCTCTGTAAGAAACTTTCAGTTTTATATTTCAATCTGTATGAAGATCTCCAATAAATTATATATA
>NW_006408519.1:15763435-15764871 GCF_000296735.1 Chrysochloris asiatica | reverse complement strand
AAAACAAAGTTTATTTTTATATTTTTAATCCATAGATTTCTTGGAGATATTCCAGTAATAGTATTAAAACGAAGCCTACATGAATCAAATTAAATGAGCTTGGTCTACCAATTCAATCAGACTATTTTCACTGCTCAGGAATTGTGTGTTTTACATGCTTAAAATTTCAGTGACAGCTCAGTGGTTAAGTGCATATCTGAGATTATATGGTGTAGTTAGTAATTAATCCATCACTTAATTGAAAATGAAGCAGAGTTCTCATTGTTGAATATATACATGCACAAATCTAAATTATAAATCAGGCAAAGTAAAATTTACCATTAAATGAGTGTCCAAATTCTTGAGGACATGATTATACAGCAAATGGATATCAAAAGTTTGGCATAAAACTAGCAATCAATCAATCAGTCATTTATTAGAAACCTAATTTGTATCTTCTAGTCTATTAGGTTTTGCAAGCCACATAAAAGAAGCCATTAATAATTTTAACTGCAGTGTACTCTTAGATCTATTGTGAAATGGATTGGGAAAAATGGATCATGGAATTTCCTCTTGTGAGGTATTCTAGAAAGCCCTTCCACTGAAATACAAAGAGGTCATTAATATTTACAAAAAATACATTTTTTCAGTCTAATGCTGATTTAAAAAAAGCAAAGGAAATCTTCAAGGACACTATATATATTTGTTGTTATTAGGTGCCATTAAGTCAGTATAAACTCATAGTGATATGAACAAAACACAACCCAGTCCCGGACCAACCTCACAATGATTGCTATGCTTCAGGCCATTGCTGATTACTGTGAAAACCCATCTCATTGAGGATCTTCCTTTTTCTCTGACCTTCCACTTTACCAAGCATGCTGTCCTCTAGGGACTGAGCCTTCCTTATATGTCTGAAGTATGAGAGAAGTCTGGCCATCCTGACTTCTAAGGAGCATTCTGGCTGTACTTCTTCCAATACAGAATTGTTTGTTCTTTGGCATCCCATGGTACTTTTAATATTCTCTTCCAACATCATAACTCAAATGCATCAATTCTTCTTCAGTCTTCCTTACTCACTGTCTAACTCTCACAAGCATATGAGTCCTCAAACTGATATCTTTTTTTTCAACACTTGAAAGAGGTCTTGTACAGCAGGTTTGCCTAATGTCATACATCATTTGATTTCTTGACTGCTGTTTCAATGGGTGCTGGTGGTTGATGCAAAAAAAAATAAAGTTTTAACAACTGCGATCTTTTCTTCATTTATCTTTATATTTATTGTTCCAGTGGTTAAAATTCTTGTTTTCTTTGCATTGAGGTGCAACCCACACCAAAGGCTGTTGTTTTTTATCTTTATCAGTGACTATATATAGATATAAGGAGCTCTGGTAGCGTAGTGGTTACGAATCGGGCTGTGAACCGCAAGGTCAGCAGTTCGAAACTACCAGCTGTTC
>NW_006408519.1:15745080-15763335 GCF_000296735.1 Chrysochloris asiatica | reverse complement strand
AAACCCTGTACAGGGTCGCTATGGGTCGGAACCGACTCGACGGCACTTACCAACAACAACAATATATAGGTATAGATATTAAGTACTCTATGCTTTCAGCAAATAAGGAAAAGGAGAGGCAGACAACCTCCAAATATTTAGTCACTGAAAACCACCTTATTAATAGCAGTGGAACACTGTCTGATAGCACCAGAATATTGAATACATACATGCATACATGCAAACAAAAGTCAGCTGAAATGAAATGAACAGAAAGCTTTGTTGTCCTAGGGCACAGGGGAAAACATCCTTGAAAAGTTTACAATTAAGAAGTGAAATTAAAAAAAACAAATTGTATAATAACACAATTTGCAAACAAAGATATGGGAAAAATGAAGCAGGAAAGTAAAACAAAACAAAAATTCTTTGCAGCACAGAACCTCTATATGACATGGCAGTTTTTTTGTTTTGTTTTGTTTTTCAAACCAGTAAAAGTTTGCATTAAATGGTCAGGCCCATCCAGGATTTCTCCTTTGGTAAATTTAAAATCAGCTGGTTATAGATCTTACTTACATCTGCAATATAATTTCACATTCAACATGTAAATAACTAATAATTAATGCTAAATTACATCACATTCACACATCCTGCCTATATAAACAGAAGGGAATTATTCATACATAAAAAGTCCGCCAGGAATAGGAATTTTCAGGACCATCTTCGAATTCTACTTCACACATATTATAAAATCAATTTCTGAAAGATTAACAGTTTTGAAGAAAATGACTTTAAGACCTTGGGTCATAGGCAAAACAAAAATGGTATTCATAACATAATAGATCAACAAAGTCTATTCCATTAAACTACCACTTATCTGTTAAGTTTGCCTTACTGAGTCATATTGCAGTGGCTTAAATGTTGTTCTGATGCTGGAAGCTATGCCACTGGTATTTTAAATATCAACAGGGTCACTCATTTTGGACAGGTTGTTTTTACTGCCATCAAGTAGTTCCAACTTGTAGTGACCCTGCATAGGATTTCCAATAAGCAGCTAGTGGGTTTGAGCCACCTACCTTGAAGTTCAAACTGACATTTTGGTCTAGTGATTATCCTGCAGTATCATATCTATATGCTTATTCAAATAATCCAAGAATCTGGATTATGTGGAGAAGAACCTGGCATCAAGACTGGAGGAAGACTCATTAACAACTTATGATATGCAGCGGATACAACCTCGCTTGCTGGAAGTGAAGATAGCTTGAAATACTTGTTGATGAAGATTAAAGACCATAACCTTCAGTATGGATTGCATGTCAATGTAAAGAAAACAAAAATCATCACACTGGGTATCTCCATATCAACATAATAAATGGAGAAAAGATTTATGTTTGTAAAGACTTCAATTTGCTTAGATCCACAATCGGTGCTCATGAAGCAGCAGCCAATAAATCAAAGGATATATTGCATTAGGCAATTCTGCTGCAAAAGATCGTCAAAGAGTTTAAAAGCCAAAATGTGGCTTTGAGGACTAAGGGACACCTGAGTCAAACCATGGTATTTTCATTTGCCTCATATACAAGGAGCTCTGGTAGCGTAGTGGTTACGAATCGGGCTGCGAACCTTAAGGTCAGCAGTTCGAAACTACCAGCCGCTCCGCGGGAGAAAGATGAGGCTTTCTACTCCCGTAAAGATTTACACCCTCGGAAACCCTGTACAGGGTCGCTATGGGTCGGAACCGACTCGATGGCACTTAACAACAACAACAACATATACATGTAAAAGTTGCATCGTGAATAAGGAAGACCTGAGAAGAACCAGTGCATTCAAATGATAGTGTTGGCTAAGAAGATTAAAAGTATGGGCTGCCAGAAGAACAAACAAATCCATCTTAGTAGAATTACAGCTAGAATGTTCCTCAGAAGTGAGTTTGGCCATACTTTGTCTCATATTTTGGATATGAACATCCCTGGAGAGAGACATCATACTTGGTGAAGTGGAGGGTCAGTGAAAAAGAGAAGACCCCAATAAGATAGATTGACACATTGACAGCAACAGTGGGCTCAAACATAACAACAATTTAACAACAATGGTGAGGATGATGCAGAACGGAGCAATGTTTCCTTCTGCTGTGCTTAGGGTCAATACGAGTCAGAAATTATTGAAAAACACCTAACAACTATAACAGCATTCCATTAAAATTAATAAATTATTTTATCAAAAGATGTTGCAAAGTGAAAAGCACTTTATTTTTACAAAGTACACTTAAGATATTGTAACACATATAAGGTATAAAGAATGAGTATACAGAATATACAAAGAAAATCTCAACTGTTGTTAGAGACTGTTAAGTTGTCTATAACTCATGGTGACTTTATGTTTAACAGAACAAAACAAACCTAGCTTCCCACTTAAGTGGCTGGAGGCACCCCACTCTATAAGCAAGCTTCTTGCCCAAAGTCACTCAGCTTTACTTGCTCTAAGTGTCGGGAAGTCCACTCTGTCTTGTGCTCTGGTTCTTGGTTCTGCTGATGCTGTTCCTCTTCCACTCCTCCAGTGTCTCAACTTTCTGTCCCTGCATCAAGGATATTACATGGACAGAGATCTCAAGGTCCAAAGCATGTGCTCCATTCCTTGCTCTTATTTGATGGTTGTGAGATCTCCTCTCCTGCTTCTGAGCTGATTTGTTTTATACCCATGTTACAGTTCCAAGTTTTTTCAGTTACAGTTAACTGGGCTGACATCCATAGTTGAATCTTGTCATCCTATCAGTACCTTCCACCTTCTTTTACCCAGACTCAGC
This sequence comes from Chrysochloris asiatica, assembly GCF_000296735.1. Lineage (NCBI taxonomy): Eukaryota > Metazoa > Chordata > Mammalia > Afrosoricida > Chrysochloridae > Chrysochloris > Chrysochloris asiatica. Next base: position 15,760,556 of record NW_006408519.1, on the reverse strand, counting down.
AGGGTGGAAACGTTGTTTAGTGGGAGTTACAGACTAAGGAAGCAGTGTCATTAGGTAATTCATCACACCACACCCCTTACCATGATTTTGTTTATTCATCCAGTTGTAAGAATTTATCTTTTCTTTTTCTCAAATGATGTGCTATGCCCAATGATAATATATCATTACATGCCATTATTTGCTGTGTTGTACCATCTTCAATAAGTTTTCAGTGAAATGACAAGGCTTCTGTTTATAGAAAACTGTTGTCTGAAGCATTTGAATGGATTCCAGGTGAAGCTAAGATATCAATATCAGTTCACTAGGTGACAGGTCAGAGCCTGGGCCAAGAAGTGACATTGTAAGCAACCTCAACTTTTCATTTCTTGGTTCTCACAAATGTTATTATTTTTATGGGTATTATAATAGGAAAAAAAAAAAAAAAAGAATAGCTGGAGGAATGCTGATATAAAGAGTCCTTGCAAACCGTAATAAGAAGACAATCAGTCCAGGAGAAAAATGGTTGAAAATATAAGCAATTATTTTGCAACAAAGAAAACATAAATGAGAAATATAAAGATTCTAAAATTAACTAGTAATGAAGCAATTGAAAATATGTTTCCTTTTCCACTCTCTAGATCGACAGAAATTAAGAAATGTAGCATATACCAAATGATAAAATAATTTTAGAGAAGCATATGGCTCAATTTATGAACCTAAATTTTTGCTATGATATGACCCAACATTTGAAGCTCTAAGTGTATAACTTAGAGATATATTTGCTTATTTACATAAAAAGATGTTCAATATTGTTAATTGCTGTGTTGCTTATAAGGATCTCTGATAGCATTGTGGTTACAAGGTAGGCTGCTAACCCCAGGGTCAGCAATTCAAAACTACCAGATGAGGCTTTTTGCTCCTGTAAAGATTTACAGCCTTGGAAACCCTCTATAGGGTTGCTATGAGTCAGAACCAACTCCACAGAACGTAACTACCACCACTATGTTGTTTATAATAATAAAAAAGGAGTGACACAAATCTACAAATTCACGGACAAATAATTGTTCATTGTAATTTTAAGTATTATATTAATTTTAAGTATCCATATTTAACTATGTATGGGAAAAAAACTATGTTTTTAATATGACTATATACAGAGGGATATCATTGCTGATGTCTGATGGATCTTGGCTTAAAGCAGAGAATATCAGAAAGATGTTTTCCTGTGCTTTATTGACTATGCAAAGGCTTTCGATTGTGTGGATCATGAGAAGCTATGGACAACATCGTGAAGTATGAGTATTCCGGAACACTTAGTTGTACTCATGAGGAATCTGTACCTGGACCAAGAGGCAGTTGTTCAAACAAAATATGGGAACACTAAATGGTTTAAAATTAAGAAAGGTGTGCAACAAGGTTGTATTATTTCTCCATACTTATTCAACCTGTATGCTGAGCAAATCATCCAAGAAGCTGGGTTATATGAAGAAAAATGTGGCATCAGGATTGGAGGAAGACTCATTAACAACCTGCTAAATGCAGATGATACAACCTTGCTTGCTGAAAGTGAAGAGGAATTAAGACACTTACTGATGAAGATCAAAGAGTACAGCCTTCGGTATGGATTATACCTCAATGTAAAGAAAACAAAAATCCTCATCACTGGACCAATAAACAACATTCTTATCAACATAGACAGAATTGAAGTTGTTAAGGACTTCATTCTGCTTGGATCAACTATCAATATTCATGGATGCAGCAGTCAGGAAATCAAATGACATATTGCATTAGGCAAATCAGCTGCACAAGACCTTTTTAAAGTGTTGAAGAGCAAAGATGTTAGCTTGAGGACTAAAGTGCGCCTGACCCAAGCCCTGGTATTTTCAATAACCTCATATGCATGTGAAAGCTGGACAGTGAATAAGGAAAACCATAGAATAATTGATGCTTTTGAGTTATGGTGTTGGATGAGAATATTGAAAGATTAAATGGGCTGCCAAAAGAACCAATAGATCCGTTTTGGAAGAAGTGCAGCCAGAGTGCTCCTTGGAGGCCAAGATGGCCAAATTTCGTCTCTCATACTTTGGACATATTGTCAGGAGGGACCAGTTGCTGGAGAAGGGTATCGTGTTTGGGTAAGGTGGAGGGATAGAGAAAGAGGAAGACCCACAACAAGATGGATTGGCCAAGTGGCAGCATCAATGGAGTCAAGCGTGGCAACAGTAGTGAAGTTGGCCCAAGATTGGGCAGTGTTTTGTTGTGCTGTGCATAAGGTCACTATGGGTAAGTACCGATTCGATGGCACCTAACAACAACAAAAATATACCGTGTATAATTTAATGCTTTATATATATGTTAAACTTAAACTTGGCCAAAACAATTGTATTGTCGTCAATCCTAATATATAGTCCTGTTGTGGTGCCATAGGATAAGCACTGAATAAGGTCAGTTTGAACCTCAAGGTCAGTGGTTTGGACCCACTAGCCACTCACTGGAATCCCAATGCAGGGTCATTAAGATTTTTTTTGTGGTTGTTAAGTGCTGTCAAGTTTTTTCCTACCCATAGCAATCCTGTATAGGATTTCCAAGTGGCTGATGAACTTGAACTGCTTACCTTGCAGTTCAAACCTACTTTGCCATACAATGCACTGACCCACAGCACCACACCAGGACTCCTTTAACAACAATAATAATATACAATTAGTAAATAACCAAGCTAGTCCATGAATAAAGAAGTCAGGGGAAGAATTGATGTATTTAAATTGTGGTATTGGTGAAGTGTATTGAATACATTGTGGAATGTCAAAAGAGTGAACACATCTGTGTTGGAAGAAGTACAGTCAGGATGCTGTTTGCAAATATGGATGGTGAGATTTTGGAGGTGTTATCAGGAGGAACCAACCTCTGAAAAAGGGCATCATGCTTCGTAAAGTACAGAGTCAGAGAGAAAAAAGGAAGACCATCAGTTTGATGGATTAATACAGTAGCTATAAACATGCCCTCATATAGGATCAATTGTGAGGATGATATAGGACTGGGAATTGTTTAATTCTGTTGTTCATAGGGTTGCTATGAGTTGAAGTTGACTGGATGACAACTAACAACAACAACAAACAAAGAAATAAACATGATAAAAATTGGTATATGGAAGATAGCTCAAAAAAGTCTGTATAAGAAATATATATTTTTAGAAATTTTTATGATATGAAAGTAATAAATAATTATTAAAATGTTTAAAGCTATGTCTCTATTAATACTGGTAAACTATAGCATTAATTTCTCCTTATGAGGTAGTGAATTTGGTCTTCTTAAAGCATGGTTATATAGAAGACAGTATTTATGTAATTTCTTTCTGTACTGACTCTTAATTATAATTTGCTTTAATATTATATTATGTTTCTAATTTAAGCATTGCAATTTAATTTGATATGAAGTTTTGCAGTGATGTATAAGCAGTGTTCAAATACATGAGTGTATTTTAATGAGAAATATCATTCAATTATATGCAATGGTATAAACTATCTCACAAAATATTGTGTTCCCAGTTTTGCCTGCATATTTTAATATATTTGAGGAATTCTGTAACCAAAGGATACACAAAAATAAACCTGATGCCATTAAATCTGGTGATCTAGATTCAAATTTAGCTCTAACATTTTTTAAGCTTTACTATTTAATGAAAATAGCACACTGTGTTTTTTCCATGTCAGCTTTCTAAAAATATATGCAAATATATGGAAAACCACTCTCCTCCCGCATGTACTTTTTATAAAGCCTTCTCAAAGTAGATTTGCATTAATCATGCTTCAAATGCTTCATGAAAGTATTCTATAAACAGAAGCCTTGCCATTCCATCGAAAACGTATTACAGAAGCTAAAACACTGTAAGTGAAAGACGTGATGATACAATGAGTGAATCCAGCAACTGTATGACATAATCTTCCATCTTAATATGAAATCTACATATGTAAGCATACCTTAGAGATATTGCAGGTTCAGTTCCAGAACACCACGATAAAGCAAATATTGTAATAAAGCAAGTCCCATGAACTATTGTTTTGCAGTACATAAAAAACTATGTTTACACTATACAGTAGTCTGTTCAGTATGCAACAGCATTATGACTAAGTTTGAAATATTGTAAAAATTAATAAAATGTGACACTGAAACAGTAAATGAGCACATGCTGCTGGAAAAAATGGTGCTAATAGACTTGCCTGATGCAGCCTTTCCAAAAACCTTCCTATGTAAAAAGCACAATGTTCTGGAAGCACAATAAAGTTAAGTAAAATAAAATGAGGAATACCTATATATTAAAAATAAGTCTACTAATAGAGATATGTCATTTTAATGAGTTTGTAGTGAAGTTTAGATGGTTTTCTGTCATTTCTGTTTGGTTTTATTACATAATGTAATAAACACATTTGATATGTTTATTTCTATTAATTGCTAGGTTATCCAGATCAATTTTGAAGAATTCGATCTTGAAATTGGCTATGATACCTTGACAATTGGTGATGGGGGCGAAGTTGGAGATCCTAGAACAGTACTTCAAGTGTAAGTTCTCAATATTTTATTGTTACCTTAACCTATCAGGTATTTATAAATTTATACTCTAAAATTATTCCTTTTTTACATGATCCCTCCCACAGTCATCACCTAAAAGAGCACTGTAATTTGGCTATTACCAAAAAATTACTATTTAATGTATTTACTGGTATGTTTATTAGTCCTTCTTTCATGAGGTATCCAGTCTTCAATCCAAAGACAATTTCTTAGAATTAATTGCCAGACAAGAACCATTTGGAGATGGAGTTCATAAGTGAAATTGGAGAGTGGTTGTGGGGCCCTGGTATGGCAACTGAAAATATGAGACTGAAAAACCAATGATAACAATGATTTCCAAAACTCTGAAGCTGATACCAAAGGCTATTGAAGGCTAACATACTGAAATTACTTATCTTCCTTATCCAACAAAGTCAGAGGTAAGAGTTTGTCAATTATTTGAAACCTGAAGAGTTTTACACTGAACCACTCTCAGGTTTAAGATAGTTAAGAAATCAAATATTGCTCTTAAAGTAAAATAACAGAATGAGCACATTTGAAAAAAGAAAATCCAAAGCACATAATTATGCCAGATCTTTATTTTACCCAACCCAATAATTACCTTTGACAGTGTTATGGAAGATTGTTTCAGGGAAACTATTTTGTTTTCTGTGGTATGGATCTCAAAAGGTTAGGGTATAGCAGTAGCTTTTTGGGGATTCCTTTCATAACTGGCTTTATCTAAACTTGTTGTATTTAAGTACTGTCAAGTTAGTTGCAACTCATAGTGACTCTGTGTAGGGTTTCTGAAGAGCAGCTGGTAGGTTTAAACCACCGATCTTGTAGTTAGTAGTCCAGTGTTTATCCTACAGTGCCATACCAGGAGTTCCTTATATTTCTGAAAATGGACATCCCAACTGGTAAAACTAAGCACTGGACTGGGATCTGCAAGGAGAGTGATTCAAATTCACCAGTCACTCCTTGGAAATCCTATACAGGATGACTATGAGTTAGAACAGACTCAAAGACAACAATAACTATGGCAACACCCAACTTAAGGAGCCTTATGGCTCTGTGGACTATAGGTATTGGGATGCTAACCGGAAGATCCAGTCATTTCACAGAAGATTGAGAGTGTTTCCTCAGAAACCTACGCAAGGTTTCTATGAATCAGAACCAACTCATCGGTAGTTAATAACATCAACAACAACAACAAATATTGTCACTATGAATTGGATTTGATTTGATGACATTGGGTTTGTTTTTTGTTTTTCACACCCAATTTACTGAATCAGTACTTGTGGAATTTGGGTCCAACAATCTACAGGTTAACAAACTCACCAAGTGATCCTTGTTGTCATTGTTAACTGCTGTTGATTTGGTTCTAACTTCTAAAGACTTTCTTTAGGGTTTCTGAGAAGCAAATGGTGAGTTTGAACTACTGATGTTGTGGTTCAAATTGACCTTGCAGTCTAGTGCTTATCCTACAGCACCACACCACATCAAAAGTTGAAGACTCCTGGTCAAAAGTTCAAATAAAACGTACCTATATTTAGCAAGTAATTCCTTAAAGTAAAGCCTTTATCCTGTGTAATCTTAGTAAACCTAAACCAAATCCACTACTATTAACTCAGTTCTAATTCATTGTTGTTGTTGTTGTTAGGTGCCATGTGTTGGTACCAACTCATAGCGATCCTATGAAGAAAACAGAACAAAACACTGCCTTGTCCTAGGCCAAGCTTACAATTGTTGCCACTCTTGAGCCCATTGATGCTGCCACTTTGCCAATCCATCTCACTGGGATCTTCCTCTTCTTCTCTGATCCTCCATTTTACCAAATTTCGAACAAGAAAAATTTATTATACTCAAACAATCTTAACACTATAAGACAATCACAGACAAAACAACAAAGTTGACCTTTTTGTAATCATGTACATCTTCATGTTTTTACAGAATTCAAAATAATATAGAAGATAATGGGTGTGGTCATTATTATATAATATTTTCAGTATTGAGAGTGTTGGCTGGTTGATTATGTTTTGACTCATAGCGACCCTGTACAGGGTTTCCAAGGCTATAAATCTTTATGGGAGCAGAAAGCCTCATCTTTCTCCTATGGAACAGCTGGTAGTTTCACACTGCTGACCCAGAGGTTAGCAGTCTGATTTGCAACCAGTATGCTACTAGAGTTCCAATATATATTTTAAATATGCCTCTGTGTGATGGTTGAGGCCGAGTGTCAATGTGGCTGGATTATGATTCTCAATGGTATGACAGTTATATCCCCCTTGATGAGATCTGATATTAAGTAATTCCTTTAATGATGAAATTGGATGTGAGCAGCCAGTCAGCTGAGGGAGCGTTTTCTTGGGGATATAGCCTACTTTCAGTATATATGGGCATTCTGGCAGGGCTGTTTTGTTTTTTATTGGATCTATATTCTGCATCTAGTGCATCATCATCTGACCTATGGTTCTTTGGACTTGAACCAGCATTCTGCTATATTGGTTGTCAATCCTGATATTCTTTAGCCTCTGTAGCCTGTGGTCAACAATCTGCCATCTTGCCTGCCAACTTTGGTTTCATCACTTTTGCAGCCAGCAGCCAGATATCTGATGACTAATCCTGAGTTTGTCAGAACTACAAGCTATGTAAGGCAGGAGAAGCATCCAGTATGACATCTAATGCATGGACTTGAATCTTGCCAGTATATACAACCCTGTAAGCCATATCCTTGAGATAAATCTATGCATATATCTATACATGCATGTAGGATAAGCACTTGACCTCAAATTTGTTTTGAACCACAAGGTTGCTGGTTCAAACTCACCAGTCACTCCTTGAAAAACCTATACAAAGTTTCTTCTGTGAGTCAGAACTGACTCACTGGTACTTAATAGCATCAACATATCTATACATATAAAAGCATTACTGAGTTCTCTTTAGAGAACATAGCCTAAAACATTTGGTAAAGAGTATAACTAGAGAAACAAAATAGTTAGGATGTGTTATAAATTGATTCTCAAGTCTGACTAGTTTTAAAGGTGCTGATGATTTTTCCTCCATTAATAAAGAGGATATTGATAATTCATGATATGAGGTGGCAATATCAATATCACCAGTAATGCATCAAGTATTGGTGAGAATTGAAGGACTGGGTGATCACATTTTATATCACTTTTCAGCAATTGTGTCAGAATAAGAAGTATATGGAAGCCAGTTGCTTGGTCCTACTTATGCTAGACAAAGTAGTTGAAGCGATTACCTCAATTAAGAAATCACAGCTTAAATACCATCTAAAAAGCCTCAATGGTTCCATTTGTGCCCTAAAAGAAGGCCTTTTTTTCTGTAATTTTGACTGATATTACCAAAAACCAACCCCAGACTCTTATTATAAGAGTGGCTGAATTACAAAACCAACTGAACACCCAACCTGGAATGGTGTCTAAAGTTAAAGTGGGGGCATTTCTTGGAAAGAAATGTTATCCTGGGCAGACAACCAGGAAGTGGAAAACACTGAGCCCCTATATTTTATTGGATCACTCCTGCCAACAGAACCAGCCTTCTTACCCCCACCTAATAAGACTGCTGTAGCTGTGCCTGATGAGTCATTTTCTGAGATAGCAGTAGGACAAAATTGCTGTAAAGTGATAAAAATGTGATCATCTGGGACTTGTCTGGAGCATCACTTGAGACAGATGCCTTACGAGACATTTATGAATGTCCCCAGGAACCATGCCCACCACCCATTGTTATCTCCAGACCCATAACTTGAGCCCCAAATGGTGAGGTACAAAGTAGAATCCAAGAAGATGTTTAGTATATGCAAAAAAATTGTTTGATTTTCAACAAACAGGAACCTGGACAATATGTATAGTGATAGCTGGAGTCCTGGTGTGGTGCTGTGGGTTAATGAGCTGGACTGAAAAGTCAGTTTGATCTGCAAGATCAGCAGTTCAAACTTACCAGACACTCCTTGGAAACTCTATTCAGGGTCTCTATGGGTCAGAAGTGACTCAATGACACTTTAAAACAACAGCAACAACATTAAGAGTATAGCATATCCTGGTGTGGCATTGTGGGTTAAGGTACTGCATTGCAAGGCCAATTTGACCCAAAGGGTGGGTGGTTTAAGCTCACCAACTGCTTTTTGGAAACCCTATACAGAGTTACTATGAGTTGGAACCAACTGGACAGCACTTAACAACAACAATTATGGATGTGGGATAACAAAACAAGGAATATAAAGTTGGATCAGTCTGAATTTATTGATATGGACCCACTAAATACTAATTTCTGATTCAGCACAAGATGTTAAGAATAGAAAAACAAATATTTTATTTGTTTGATGCACTGAAACATGTAGTGGTGACTACACTAAATCAAGTTGAATTACCAAACCTACCGTCGTATTCTGTAGAAGAAGATATCAAATTGCTTAGGGAAATTGGCATGCTAGAGTGTCTGTTAGGGTAGACCCATAGACCCACACATTAACGAAGAGGACATAACTTTTATCACAACAATGAGGAAAACATTTGTGAAGGGAGCCCTAGCATCCTTGAAGATTTGTGATCACTATTTTATGTATGTTAGATTTGAAAGTGGGAATTTCCCCAATTGAATGAAGACACCAATGTACAATTGGGCTAATTCATCCCTGCACTGGTAGGATCCAAGTGATAGCATTTCCTTTACAAAGACTGGGTATGCAAGGTTGCTTAATGGGTAGAAGAAGCAAAGCAGTAATCAGATTAATATGACTCACATGGAGTTCTGGCGTTGACTTATATAGACATGGTGTCACTAGGAATGTAATAGACAGGAAGCCTAAGAAATATTTACTTTATTTGTATGAACAGAAGAATGCTATGCCAAATGAATAGCAGTATAATTTGAATCACCTACAATCTTTTGAATGAATGCTAGGTCAGGGATCATTTAGAAATAACCCCACTACCTTGGAGTGGCACTTCAGGATCAGCACTTTACTGTGAACCACAGGTCAGAGGTTCAAACACAGCAACTGATTCTCAAAAACCATATGCAAAATTCACTTGATGGCACTTAACCACAACAACACCCTCCCCAAAACTATACTGCTAATATTTCTCCCAATCTTCCCCAAAGGGATCTGTGGCTTTTATGAGAGATTTTTTTTTTTCCTTTATTGGGGAAAAGGAAATGCTCAGACATTTGGGGCATTACTTTTACTGGCTCTAAACTGACACTAATTCCAGGAGGACAAAAATGTCACAGTGGTCTATCAGTGAGAATAGGGACATCTGGAGGTTAGGTTAGTAACAGAGTCTTAGCTCAGGTCAGTCTTATAGTGGGTCTAGAGCATCCTCAAATCCATCCTATAATGAGTTCCCCAATTCCATAAAGCACAATTAGAATAGGCATACTTAGCAAGTGGCAGACTCCTCACATTGGATCCCTAACATATGGAGTAAGGGTTATTATGGTAGGAAAAGTCATGTTAAAGTCATTAGAAATGCCCATACCTACAAAAATAGTAAACCAAAAGAAACACAGCATTCCTGGATGGATGACAGAAATAAGTAACATCAGAAAGAATATAAAGAATTCATGAGTGGTGATTCCTACCACATCCCCATTTACATTGCCTATTTGTTCTGTATAAAAATGGATGGATCTCAGAGAATGAAAGTGGATTATCATATTATTTGCATATATCTAATATGATAGTCATCATATTATTTGCATATATAAGCACTGAATTGCTAACCAAAACGTGGGCATTTCAAACCCATCAGCTACTACTCAGCAACACTATACATGGGAATGCTTTCTGTTTTTTGACAATAATATTGGCCATTGGTTTTGTGTATATACCCATAATTATATTGAGAAATTTCCCTTCCATTCTTACTTTGTTCAATGCTTTTATCAGGAATGGTTGTTGGATTTTGCCAAATAGCTTTCTGCATCAATCAATATGGTCATGTGGTTCTTTTCCGTTGTTTTATTTTAGTGGTGTATTTCACTGATTGTTTTTCTTATGTTGAACTATCCGCATATGAATTCCACTTGGTTAAGATGCATTATTTTGTTGATATATTGTTAAGAACTTTTATATCTATTCTCATGAAGGATATTGGTCTATAATGTCCCTTCTTAGTGATGTCTCGGTCTGGTTTTGGCATCAAGGATACACAACCTCATAAAATACATTTGGGAGTTTTCTATCCTTTCTATGTTCTAGAACAGTTTGAGAAGAATTGGAACCAACTCTTCTCTGGTGTCACTGCTTCTATGGCCAAAACAAGTCCAGGGGATGACTGGGAAACCTACTATAAATTAATCTTATTCAAGTTCAGGGTGAAGCTAAGGAACATTAAAACAATTCCACAACCATTATATGATATTGAGTATATACCACCTGATTTACAGTCCATTTGAAGAACATATTTGATATATTAGACACTAATATCCTAGGTGCAGAAGAATTGTGAGATGACATGAAGAAAATAAATTTTAATTAAAAAGGTAGGAAGATAAAGGAAAGGCCAAAGTGTGCATATCAGAACAGACTCTGAAACTTGATCTTGAGTGTAAAGAAGCTAAAATGACTGAAAGAAATGATGAACTAAGAGAGCTAAACAGAAAAATTTAAAGGGCAGCTTGAGGAGACACAGTGAAATATTATAATGAAATGTTCAAAGACCTGAAGTTAGAAAAAAAAAAAAAAGCATAAGAGAACACACTCAGCATTTCTCAAGCTGAAAGACTAAAGAAAAAACTCAAGTGTTGGGTTGCAATCCTGAAGTACTCTTTAAGAAAACATTTGAATAACTTCAGAAAAACTGAAAGAAGATGAATGGATGCAGAGTCACTAACCCAAAAAGATATTGTTGATGTTCAATCATTTCAAGCCAAGCAGCATTGAAGACATTGGTAAAACAACAACAACAACAAACAAGGCACCAGGAAATGAAGGAATGCAAATTGAAATGTTTCACAAAGCTGATGAAGCACTGGATGTGCTCACTCATCTGTGCCAAGAAATTTGGAAGACAACTACATAGTCAACAGATTGGAAGAGATTCATATTTGTGCTCATCCCAAATAAAGCCGACTGGATGGCACCTAACAACATCAACAACAAATGGAGTGCAGAAATCAATAAACAGTCATTAATACCACATGCGAGCAAAATTTTTCTGAAAATAATCAAAAAGTGGTTGCAGCCATATATGGACAGGGAGCTGTGAGAAATTGAAGTAGATTCAGGGGAGAATCTGGAACTAAGGATATCATTGCTGATGTTAGACGGATCTTGGCTGAAGACAGAGAATACTAGAAAAATATTTATTTCTTCTTTATTGACTATGCAAAGGCATTTGACCCTGTGAATCATAACAAACTATGGATAACAATGCAAAGAAAGGGAACTTCAGAACACTAATTATGCTAATGAGGAACCTGTACATAGACCAAGAGGCAGTTTTTCGAACAGAATAAGGGGGTACTGAATATTTTAACATCAGAAAAGGTGTGTGTCTTTTCACCATACTTATTCAATCTGTACGCTGAGCAAATAATCCAAGAAACTGGATTATATGAAGAAAACTATAGCACCAGGATTTGAGGAAGAGTCATTAACAGTTTGTAAGATGCAGATGATGTAACTTTGCTTGATGAAAGGGAAGAGGACTTAAAATACTTATGAAGTGTAAAGACTACATCCTTTTGTATGGATTATACCACAATATAAAGTAAACAAAAATACTCATAACTAGACCAATACATAGCATCATGCTAAATGGAGAAAAAATTGACATTGTCAAAGACTTCATTTTGCTTGGATCCACTATCAAAACTCATGGAAGTAGCTGTCAAGAAAAAAAAAAAAGTCATATTACATTAAGCAAATAGGCCTCAAAAGAGTGATTTACATTGTTAAAGAACAAAGCTGTCAGTTTGAGGACTATGGTGTGGCTGGTATTTTCAGTTGCTTCATATGCATATGAAAGTAAATGGATAGGAAAGAGCTTAGAATATTCAATGCCATTGTATTCTGGTGTTGGCAAAAAATATTGAATGGACCATGGACTGCCTGAAGAATAAACAAATCTATCTTGAAAGAAGTACAGCCAGGATGCACCTTAGAATCAAGGATGGCAAGACTTTATCTCTTGTACTTTGGACATAGTGGACATATTGTCAGGAGAGATCAGACCCTGAAGAAGGACATCATGTTTGGAAAAGAAGAGGGTCAATGAAAGGAGGAAAGACCCCAAACAAGATAGATTGACATAGTGGCAACAACACTGGGCTCGAATATAACAACAGTTGTGAGGATGGAACAGGACAAGACAGTGTTTCATTCTGTTATACATAGGGTCCCTGTGAATTGGAACTGCCTGGATGTCACTAACAACAACGTAATTTCTCTGAATGTTTGGAAGAATTCAGAAGTAAATTCACCTGAACTTTGACATTTTGTTATTGGGATTTTCTTAATGCTCTGATCAGTTTCTTCTTTTGTTATAGGTCTGTTCATGCTTTCTCCTTTAGGCTGTGTTAGTTTAAGTAGGTAGTGTGCTTCTTGAAGTTTGTCAAATTCTTCAGGATTTTCAAATTTATTGGAATACAATTCTTCATTGTATTCTGCTACTGTCCTTTTCATTTCTGTTGTGATGCTGTGCATTTCATTTCTTATTCATGCTATTTTCATTTTCTCCTTTTCTGTTTTTAGATTTGTCAGTGGCTTGTCAACTGACTTCATTAACCATTTCAAGGAATCAACATTTTATCTTCTTGATTCTTTCTATTGTTTCTTTGTTTCATTTATTTTTCCTGTAATCTTTATTAGAGGTTGATGGTTGGTTGGAGCCGCCCCCACTCTCCCCATGCATGAGATAGATGAGGTTTTCTTCTGATAAAGAATTACAAGCTTTGCTTTGAGTTGTAAATGACTTGACAACACTTAAAACAATCTCTATTATTCCTTTTTTTCTGGTGGCTATAATTTTACTTTCCTGCTCTTTTTTCTAACTGTTGGAGAAGTGGAGATAAGGTGCAGATTTTTTCTTTCTTTCTTTCTTTTATTTTTGATATATGCATTTATTGCTATATATTGCCCTCTGAGTAGTTCTTTTACTGTGGCCTAACTTTTTTGGTAAGTTGTATTTTCATTCTAATTTGATTCAAGTATTTTTTTTTTAAATTTCTTCTATTACCCAGTTGTTTTTAAGCAGGTTGTTATTCATTTTCCTTGTGTTTCATTACTTTTTTAAAAATCTTCCTATTGTTGATTTCTAATTTTATAGTGTTGTGATCTGAGAATATGCTTTGTAGTATTTCAATGTTTATAAATTTATGAAAGCTTCTGTTTTAAATTTATTAAGCCTAACATATGGTCTATTCTAAAGGATATTCCAAGTAAACTGGAAAATAATATATAAAGTGCTATTAAATTGAGTGTATTGTATAAGTCTATGATGCCAAATTGGTTGTTGGTGTTACTTAGATCCTCTGTATCTTTGTTGAGTTTCTTTCTAGTTGTCCTGTCCTTTATCAAAAGTGGTATATTATAATCTCCTCTTTTTAGTTGAAAAAAGAGAATACCAAAAAGATGTTTACTTGTATTTTATTGAATATCCAAAGGCTTTAAACTGTGTGAATCATGACAACCTATGGACAACATTTAAGAGAAAGAGTACTCTGAAACACTTAATTGTGTTCATAAACAACCTGTATGTAGACCAAGAAGCAGTCATTTGAATAGAACAAGGAGATATTGAACGGGATAAAATTATTAGAGTTTACCCTGTTTGGAGTGTTCTCAGATTCTTGAATGCTTATCCATCTTCATGATGTTAGGGAAGTTTTCTTACAATTCAACAATTTCCTTTGTTTGTGATTTTGTTTTGTTTTGTTATCCTGTTCTGAAATTCTAAACATACATGTCATTCCTTTTGATTGTGTCCCATGTAACCCTTAGGCTTTCTTTGGCTTTTTAAATCTTTTTTTCCGATTGTTCTTCTTGCAGACTAGTGTTGAGAGATTTGTGTTTAAGCTCACTAATGGAGTCTCCTATTGATTCAAATCTACTCCTTTGCTTTTTAATGTATTATTTATTTCTGAAATCTCAATATTAATCTTCTGGGTTTCAATTTCAGATTTTGTATTGTTTTGAATTTTTCATTGTTTGTTTGTTGTTGTAGTGTTTCCTGAGTTCTTCTAAAGTTTTCCTCTCTTCTTATTGGCCTCATCTTCAGCTTTTTCTATCATTCTCTCAATATGTTGAAGTTTTCAAAATATCATTCTTGTGAATTATTTATCTGGTAGTTCCAATACCTTTTTTTCCTAAGAAATTTCTTCTGGCTCTGCAACTTTATCTTCTGTGGATCGGACAGTTGTTTGTTCTGCTGTGCATAAGGTTGCTATTGGTTGGTACCAACTCAATGGCACCTAAGAACAATTTCTTTGTGTGAATTGAAATTGTTTGTTGTCTTTGAGTCATTATGTTTTTGTTTTTGTATTTAATTGATTGCATGTTGTGTGTTCTTAGTAGGCACTTACTGCCTGCCTCCAAGTTGATATGATTAGAAAATGGAAGCATGTGCATAGTTCATTTGCCATTTATACAGCTCAGTTTAGGGAGAGTTTGCTTAGTATTTATTGCTTGATGTTTATTGTTGATGAAGTGGTATAGGAGCTGCCTAGTGAGTATGTCTCCAGCCTAGTGAGTGTGGCTATAAAAGGTATGGTTGTGCAAAACCTGTGTTTGGAAGAAAAAGCATAAAATAACAAGGGATCCTGAATGCTTTAAAATCAGCATGGTTTAAAAAGGAGTGTGCTACACTCATATCCTTTCACTATACTTATTCAGGAAAGTGAGGCAGCACAGGAGGCACTCACTCATCTCTGCCAAGAAATTTGGAAGACAACTGTCTGGCCGACTGATTGGAAGAGATCAA
>NW_006408519.1:15642817-15743795 GCF_000296735.1 Chrysochloris asiatica | reverse complement strand
GTTCTGCTGTGCATGGGGTCGCTATGAGTCAGTTCCGACTTGATGGCATCTGACAACAACAACAACAACAACATTCAATTTGTATGCTGAGCAAATAATCCACGAAATTGGACTTTATGAAGAAGATCATAGACTCAGGATCAGAGGAAGGCTCATTAACAACCTGTTACATGTGAATGACACACCATGCTTGCTGAAACCAAAGAAAACTTGAAGCACTTGCTCATGAAGATCAAAGATAACTGCCTTGCAAATGGATTATAATTCAATGTAAAGAAAACAAAAATCTTCACAATTGGACTAATAAACATCATGATAAATGGGGAAAAATCTCAAGTTGTCAATAAACAAATTTTACTTGAGTCCATAATCTAAGCAGTGGACAAGAAATCAAATGATATATTCCATTAGGCAAATCTGCTACCAAAGACCTCTTTAAAGTATTAAGGAGCAGATGCCACTTTGAGGACTAAGGTGTGCCTGACTAACATCACAATGTTTTCAATTGCCTGATATGCACGTGATATTTGGACAATGAATAAGCAAGACCATAGAAGAATCAATGTAGTTGAATTATGATGTTGAAAAAGAACGTTTAATGTACTGTGAAATGCCAAAAGAACAAACACATTTGTCTTAGAATAAGTACAACCAGAATACTCCTTAGAATCAAGAATGTGAGATTTCATCTCAAGTACTTTGGGCATTTTATCAGGAGCAACCAGTTCCTGGAAAAAGACATCATGCTTAATAAAGTAGAAAGTCACTGAAAAAGAGGAAGATCCCCAATGAGATGGATTGACATCATGGCTGCAACAATGGGATCAAATATAGTGAAAATTGTAAGAATGAGTCAGGTTTGAGCAGTGTTTTGTTTTGTTGTGCATAAGGTCTCTGTGAGTCAGAGCTAACTCAATGGAACCTAAGAACTACTAGAGTACAAATTGACAGACCAGTGATAGAAATTCTATGTAATTGACTGTTATGTTTCTCACTTTTAGAAGTCATCCCAATATTGTAAAAATCTATATGATTTCCATCTTTGTTTAATATTTGTTTAATATCCTTTTGTCTTTAACTGACGTGTTTCTGAAACTTGGTGTTCTCCTTCAGAGAAAAAAAAAAATATCTGAAATTGTAAATCAATTTTCCTTGGGTCAAGAATGCTCCATCAGAATTTATGTAGCATCCATATACAAAAGGTGTTGGAAAAAAAATTGAGATTTTTGCAGACTCAGAATTAGATCAGTTCCTTTGAACAACAAGATTAAAATAAGCACACTTACCGAATTGGCATCTATTAAAGAAAATGGTATAAATTTGGGAATTAGAAGCATTTTTTTAAAAATACATTTAGCTTTCCAAATTGCAGGACCATCCATGGCATTTGCAATTCCTAGGATAAGAATGCAAATGAAAACTTATGTATCAAATGTCAAAATATTAAGATTTATAAATCAAGCTGTTGTTGTTGTTGTTAGGTGCCATCGAGTTGGTACCGACCCATAGCAACCTTATGCACAGTAGAATGAAACACTGCCCAATTCTGGGCCAACCTCACTACTGTGGCCACGCTTGAGTCCATTGATGCTGCTACTTGGCCAATCCATCTCGCTGAAAGTCTTCCAATTTTTCTCTGACCCTCCACCTTACCAAACATGATAGCCTTCTCCGGTCACTGGTCCCTCCTGACTATATGTCAAGTATGAGAGACAAAGTTTGGCCATCTTGGCCTCCAAGGAGTACTCTGGCTGCACTTCTTCCAAAATGTATCTGTTGGTTCTTTTGGCAGCCCATTCCATCTTTCAATATTCTCCTCCAACACAACTCAATAACATCAATTCTTCTCTGGTCTTCCTTATTCACTGTCCAGCTTTTGCATGCATATGAAGTTATTGAAAATATCATGGCTGGGGTCAGGCACACCTTAGTTCTCAAGCTGATATCTTTGCTCTTCAACACTTTAAAAAGTGCAGCAGATTTGCCTAATGCAACACATCGTTTGGTTTCTTGATTGCTGCTTACGTGAGTGTTGATAGTTGATCCAAGAAGAATGAAGTCCTTGACAACTTCAATCTTTTCTCTGTTGATCAGAATGTTGTTTATTGGTCCAGTGGTGAGGATTTTTGTTTTCTTGACATTGAGATGTAATCCATACCAAAGGCTGTGCTTTTTGATCTTCATCAGTAAGTGTTTTAAGTCCTTTTCACTTTCAGCAAGCAAGGATGTATCATCTGCACACCACAGGTTGTTAATGAGTCTTCCTCCAATCCTGATGCCATGTTTTTCTTCATAAAATCCAGCTTCTCAGATGATTTGCTCATGCATACAGGTTGAATAAGTATGGTGAAAGAATACAACCTTTTCACACCTTTTTTTATTTGAAACCATTCAGTGTTCCCATGTCCTGTTTGAACAACTGCTTCTTGGTCCAGGTACAGATTTCTCATGAGCACAATTAAATTTTCTGGAATACTCATACTTCTCAATGTTGTCCATAGCTTGTCATGATCCACACAATTGAAAGCCTTTGCATAGTCAATAAAGCACAGGTAAATATCTTTCTTATATTCTCTGCTTTCAGCCAAGATCCATCAGACATCAACAGTGATATCCTTCGTTCCACGGCCTCTTCTGAATCTGGCTTGAACCTCTGGAAGTTCTCTGTCAATGTATGATTGTAGCTGTTTCTGTAATACCTTTAACAAAACTTTATTCACATGGAATATCAAAGAGATTGTCCAATGATTTCTGCATTCTGTTATGTCACCTCTCTTTGGAATGGGCACAAATACGCATCTATTCTAATCAGTTGGCCAGATAGTTGTCTTCCAAATTTCTTGGCATAGATGAGTGAATGCCTCCTGTGCCTCTTCACTTTCTTCAAACATTTCCATTTTTATTCCAGCAATTCCTGGTGCCTTGTTCTTTGCCAATTCATTTATTGCACCTTGGACTTCCTTCTTCAGTATCATTGGCTCTTGATCATATGCTACCTCTTGAAACAGTTGAACATGAACCATTTCCTTTTGGTACAGTGACTCTGTGTATTCCTTCCATCTTCTATTGATGATTCTGCATCATTCTATAACATGCCCAGTGAATCTTGCAATAACCAAAGTTGAGGCTTGAATTTTTTGTTCAGTTCCCCCAGCTTGAGAAATGCTGAGTGTGTTCTTCCTTTTTGGTTTTCTGATTCCAGATCTTTGCACATTTTGTTGTAATATTTGGCTTTATCTTCTCAAATTGATCTTTGAATTTTTCTGTTCAGTTCTTGTATCTCCACATTTCTTCCATTTGCTTTAGCATCTATGCTGGAGAGCAAGGTTCAGTGTCTCTTCAGACATCCATTTTGACCTTTTCCTTCTTTCTTGTCTTCTTAATGACTTTTTGCTTTCTTCATGTGTGATGTTCTTGATGTCAGCCCACAACTCTTCTGGTCTTCTGTCTTTAGTATGTAATGTATCAAATCTGTTCTTCAGACGATCTCTAAATTCAGGTGGGATGTATTCAAGGTCATATTTTGGCTCTTGTGGACTTGTTTCCATTTTCTTCAGCTTCAGTTTGAATTTGCATATGAATAATTGATGGTCTGTTCCAGTCTGCCCCTGGCCTTGTTTTGACTCATGATATGGAGTTTTTCCATCATCTCTTTCTGCAGATGCAATCAATTTGATTTCCATGTATTCCATCTGGTGAGGTCCATGTGTATAGTCATCTCTTATGCTGTCTAAAGAAGTTATTTGTAATGAACAAATCATTGATTTTGCAGAATTCTATCATGCATTCTCCAGCATCATTTCTATCACCAAAGCCATATTTTCCAAGTACTGATCCTTCCTCTTTGCTCCAAACCTTGGCATGCATGTTTGATAGATTTCAGATTGAAGAAGTTGGTAGAATTCTTCTATTTCTTTCTCATTGGCTTTAGTGGTTGGTGCGTAAATTTGAATAATAGTGGTATTAACTGGGCCTCCCTGTAGGCACATAGATAAATCAAACTACAAACTCTTAAATAAAATATGTTCATCATACCTTGGAAAATATATTTTTATAATAACCTGGACAAAGAAGTTTGTATTTAGAATGTTAGGATCTGTATGATGCCCCTGTAAAACCATGGAGACATAGAAAAATGTATGTTCAATCTCAGCCAGCTGCCTCTACTCTGTCCTCCCAACCTCAGCTCCATTTTTTGCAACGGACATAGAGACATCAACTGCATACACAAACTCCACACACCTCTTGCAAACAACTTCTTTTTAGATTTAAATGTACACACGTGAGCAGCATAATCTGTGAGTTGTTGTTGTTGTTGTTAAATACTGTCAAATTGCTTCCAACTCACAGTGACCCTGTATAGGATTTCCGAGGAGTAGCAGTTGGGCATGTACTGTCAACCTTACAAAAAGAACCTGGAATAGAGCCTCATGCAGGTCTTTGTTCTGGGTCCAGAAAATCCCTGGGTCCTAGTTACTGGAAGGGAGTCCTGGTATCGTGCTGTAGGGTCAGCACTGGACTGCTAATTGCAAGATAGTGGTTCAAACCCACCAGCTGATCCTTGGAAATCGTAAAAATCGTAAAATATGAGTCAGAACCAACTCACTGGCACTTAACAATAATGGCAACAGTAACTGTTTCTGGAAGATGTATTTCCTAATGAAGATTTGTTTTATTTTCAATTCCTTTGAATTGACAATTTTATAAAATGAAAATAAAAGTTAACTATTATATTGTTGTCGTTGTTAAATGCCATCAAGTTCATTTTGACTCATAGAGACCCTTTATAGGCTTTTCAAGGAGTCACTGGTGGGTTTGAACTGTCTACCTTGGGGTTCGAAGTCCAGTGCTGATCTTACAGTACTACACTAGGAATATAAATATTATCACTATTTCATTATGACATTCACCAGATACAAAATTATGCTTTCAAATTTCTTTTAACATTCTCTTCACATAACGGGTTATTCCCAGTTTTGTTCTTATTACATTGTGAAGTGGAAATTAGCTTAAGGTCTCCAAGTAGAGGGATAAATTCAGACACTAGTCAGGTATATTCTTCAGCTTGGGTTGGCCACAAGGACACCATAGCAGGACAGTATACAGTATGGGGACTCAGGTAAGGAATCGTTTTTGCCAGCTTTAATGATACAGTATTGCACAAGTGAAATAATACTTTTTCAGGAACTTATTTAAAAACATCAATAGAAGGGATTTTATTTTCAAGAATTAATTTTAAACAAATTGTTAGTCTCTCTTTAGACATTACTTAATAATCTATTTTCTCATCAGGGAAATCCTTTTCTTTCTTTTTTTTTTATTTTAATTCTGTCCATAAGATTGATCCATATTCTAGAGAGTTATTTTTGCACAAAAGTATTCTAAAAATATGTTTATTTAAAATATTAAAGTCCTACTTTTTGTAGTGCTTTAATCTTTTAAAAATTAATAAATTTATTAACTGTAATCCATCTAATATATATTTTTAAAGTCTTTTAAAGGAGTATGAATTCAGCTTATATTTAAAATCATTAATTATAAATCATTTCAAATTACAAAATTATTTTATAGTATAAAATATAACTATTATTTCCAGTTTGAATATTTCTGTTTTATATAGTCACTCCTCAGAATACCTACATAGAGTCCATGCAGTCTGAACAGACTTGACAGCACTTAACAAAAATAAATAATTGCTTAAATGAATAATATATCACTTTGATAAATACTTAACCACATAAGGAATATTCTAACCTATCCCATTCAATTTAAAGGATTGAATGGGTATTGGAAAACTATTGTATTTTTGCATTTTTCATTTTCTTTTTTTATTTAGATCTAACATAGGTAAATAAAGTAGGCTTTAAAGTTATAACTTATTTAGTGTTAAAATGGTCTTCCAAAGATAGATTTACTTACGAAGTACTATAAAAATGAATTCTTACGATAAATTTTTCTCTGGAGTACAAAGCACATGTTATGGTTCTTAAATGCCATTGAGTCGGTTCTAATTCATAAAGACACTCTAGTGTTTTATCTCACAGTGCCACACCAGGACTCTGCAAAGCACATCATTTTGGCAATTTAATAACTTAAAAAATGATTATATACTGATCATATATCTTTACCTTGAATCTTTGAATCATGCATGGCTCAAGAGAAATGCTCAAAGCAAGTTTATGAGCATTAACATTATTTAGTGTAGTCAGCATAGTGGTTACAAATTGGGCTATGAGCTGCAAGGTTAGTAGTTCGAAACTACCAGCGGTTCCGCAGGAGAAATATGAGGCGGTTTGCTCCCATAAAGATTTACAGCCTCGGAAATCTTGTGTAAGGTCACTATGAGTCGGAACCGACTCCATGGCACATAACAACAACAACAGTGGAGTCCTGATGTGGCATTTGCTGTGGGATAAAGCACTGGATGGCAAGGTAAGTTCGAGCTACAAGATTGACAGTTCAAACTTACCAGCTGCTCTTGGAAAACCCTATACAGGGTCATTAAGTGTCAGAACTGACTCACTAGTACTTAACAACAACAACAACAAAACTGCATTTTGATATCTAATTACAGTGCATGCATTATTACTGAATAATTTTAGTGACCCTGTATAGGTTTCCGAGGAGCAGCTGTTGGATTTAAAATGCCACCGTGTTAAATTGATCTGGTGGTCCAGTTCCTACCCCACAGCACCACACTAAGACAATATAGTTTTACTGGATGAAAATTCTTAAGATAATGCAAATTTAGATTATGAGTTTAAATTTATCAATCAGGAACTGGAATGAACTGATGTTTGATTATATTTTCAGTTGTTGTACCAAAATATATGGTCCATTTCTTCCACACATTATCTCTTCAGCTCTCTTGTTAATTTTCTTTATCACAGAGATACGTGGGGGGTGTTTTTGTTGTTGTTGTAATTGTTTCTTAACCAATTTTAAAATAGCATTTTTCCTCCTTAGTAACTTCATGTACTGTCATAACAAATGACATATGGAGATGAGCACTTACAATATCTGTTAAGGTTCTTTCTCTTTAATTATTAGATTTTTTTCTATGAAATATGTTCACACTTACATTCACCTTACATTGTCCCCCACATACAAGCCCCTCAGCCTATGGAGACCACGGAGCTGGCGGGTAAACTAGCTCCTTACTGGTTTCTTTCCACCTTGCTATGTCATGCAAAGACCGCACACGATGCTGTTTATAGACTTTGTCAACCAGAAGGGGCAGGTGGGAAAGGTATGCTAAGGAAGGGGTAAGAAAGACAACCCCATCCAACCAGTGCCAACACACCAGCATTCTCTGTGGGCACAGTGACTGTGAACTAGAATGATGTAACATGGACTACATGGTGAATTGAGGATGGCAGGAATTTAACACAGCAGAGAAATAAGATAGGAATGTGCAGATCTGAATACAGGGAGCAGGCACTGAGCCTGTGGCCCCCACACTCCCTACAAACAGGCAAGGAGTAAGACGGCATCCTGGACCAATGTGGCTCTGTGTGAAGAACCACCCATGGCAACTAAGTTCCACCCTGCTAATTTGTAGACTTGGATCTAGAGCATGAGCTGACACTACCTGGCCAGGTACGTGATGTTGACGTTGTTAACTCTCCCCTTGCATCATCTACTGAACTGCCCAGGCAACGCCCTCGAGCTTTCCAGTCCATGTGGCGCACCTTCCAGGAGCCACGTCCCTTCATCCCAAGTGTCCATCATGCACCTACAGACAAGTCCAGTGCAAGGAAGGGGCAGCCACCAAAGGCAGGTACAGGTTGTCCTGCTCCCGGAAGTCCCCAAATGTCTTGTCCCTCAGTCATGTCTGGGATGCCAGATCTATGAAATTCCAAGTTTTTTGGAAATGCCTGGCACAGAGCAGTTCCATCCATGTGGAAAGGGGTTGTAAGGGGTGACGTGAGGTATAGACTTCATCAGAGGAAGGGGATCCTCACTCCCGGCCTTCCCACAACGTCCCTGTAACTAGTGCTCTTGGATCTCAGACCCCCAAACAAAACACCCTGCTGGCAAGCTTGGCACTGGGACAGGATGAGCTCCTTCCTCGGTGACAAATTTGTCCTGAGAAGCACCACAGGGGGTAACTATAACGCACTCTTCCCTAACCCAGTCCAGCATCATACCTGGGGCTGGGACACCCTGCTGCCTAGCTTGCCACAAGGAGAGGAATTGTGACGAGTCCACACACTATGTTCAATATGTGCCACATTATGTTCAATATGTGCCATATGTTCACACTTACACTCACCTGATAGAGCAGATACATGTGATTTATTTTAGAGTTCTAACAGATATGATACATTTGCTGGCATTAAATTATTTTTGGTCTTCAATTAATTTTGATAGAAAGGGAAAGGAATGTTTACAGTTAGGCTACCCAAGTTTCCATTGTTGTTTCTCTTAGTGCTATGAGTTAGTTCTGGTTCAAAGCAATCCTATGCAGTCTGCCCGGTCTTGCACCATCTTCACAATTGTTACATTTGAGACCATTGTTTCTGAGAGTGTGCCATTCCATCTCATTGGGGATCTTCCTCTTTTTTACTGACCCTCCACTTTGCTAAGCATGATGCCCTTTGTCAAGCACTGGACCTTCCTAACAACATCTCTCCAAGGTAGGAGAAATGAAGACTATTGGGAGCTTTCTGACTTTATCTCTTCCAAGGAAGATTTGTTTGCTGTACTGGCATTCCATGGTACTTTCATTATTCTTCCCCAACACCATAATTCAAATGCATCAATTCTTCTAGAGTCTTCTTTATTCATTGTCTTGCTCCCGCCTTCCTGTTTTCCTAGGCCTAGTATTTTCATTTCCCATTTTCAATTGCTCTTGGTGTCTGAGTTCTCCTGTCCTGGAGATTTTTCATACATAATTCCGAGATTTCACTTTGTCTGTCTCCAACCGGATTGGGACTCTGCATTTGCTTCACATCTAAGATGCACTTCAGTCATCCACACTGACCACCCCCTAACATGCCTGACCACTGAGGTGATCCTTATAGTCCAATTTTCCTACCCTGGCCCATGCAGAAATTGCATGGTTGAGGCTGTCCTTCGTGTCTCTCTCAGTAACTCTAATCATCTTTTGACAGCCTTGGGCCTTTTTTGGCTCTTTCTGGGAGGGATCACCCTTGGAGAGCAAGCTGCCAAAACTAAGGTGGGACATGTCTCCTTTTCTACCAGGGCAGTTGCTCCAAGTAGACTGGCCCCCAAATTTGTAAGAAATGTTGTTGATACTGACTAATGCTCAATAAATCTAATCTATACTCATTTTAATGAGAGTAAGGTTTCCTTTAGTCAAATTTTCAAAATCAGGCACCCAGCCCAATAGACACAGGCAGAGGAACCACATGGCCAGCCCGCCAAGAGTTTTAGTCCCCTGTTTTGAAAAAGCCCCTCCTCCAATTCCCCTTTTGCTGGGTACTATGGAGTCCTAGTGTGGCACTGAGGGCTAATGTGTCAGAGTGCAAAGTTATTTGAACTGCAAAGTTAATGGTTCAAGCTCACCAGCTGCTCCTTGGAGGGTTGCTATGGTCGGAATCAACTCGACAGCACTTAACAACAACAACAATGGAGTTTTAGTAGAGTGGAGGGTCAGAGAAAAAGAGGAAGACCCCTAGCGAGATAGATTGGCTATGTGACAGCATCAGTGGGCTCAAGTTTGGCAATGATACTTAGGTTGGCCCAGGATCAGGCATTGTTTTGTTCTGCTGTGCATAAGGTCACTATGAGTTGGTACTGACTTGATGGCACCTAACAACAACAACAACAAATGGAGTTTTACAGTCTACTTGGAATGTCCCATTTTCCTTCCTTTCACTTCTGAAATCTAGCCTGAATAGAACTCATGGTCTTAATAACTGTATTCTTATTTAAAGTTCCTATACCTAGAACAGATTTCTTCCCCCCCTCCCCCCAATTCATCCTGCTGACATATCCCTGGGTGTGAATCAACAACCTATATCTGGTCTAGCAACCTCCTGTGCCTTTTATTCCTGAAGATGAACCATCTTGAGAATTTCTCATAGTATAACCATAAGGCACTGTGGAGTCCTGGTGTGGTGCTGTGTGATGCGTTGGATAGCAAAGTCAGTTTGAACCACAAGGTCAGTGGTCCAGGCTCACCAGTCACTGCTTGGAAACCCAATTCAGGGTTGCTGTGGGTTGGAAACAACTTGACAACACTTAACAACAATCACAAGAAGTCACTTTACAACTATAACAACATAAAGCCTTCAACTGATGCATTCAACTAATGAAGTAGTATTCTATCCCATTGTCATCAAATTGTTGGAGAATGTAATTTAAAATACTATGTCCTGCTAACTCAATGCATCCTTTCCACAAGTTGTGGAAAGGAATAAAATTGTTTTATTACTGACAAAGCATTAAACCAAACTCTTATGCAGATTATAGGTAGTGTGTCAAGGAGATTACAAAGAGAAAAATAAACCTTTCCTTTTTATATTGCCAGCAGATACAATCCATATTAACTGTTCTTATGAAATGAATAATCATATCATGCACATATTTATAAAATGAAGAAGTTACATCATGCAGCCAAGTGTCTAAGCTTCAATTCCCACAGAGACTGGGAGACAGAGTACCATACTCCTTGATGTTCAAATTTCAAAGAGATGGCTCTAAGTTTCCAAAAGACATTCCTGGGACATAAAACTGGCAAGTGGCTTACTTAGCTTTTAAAAATATTGGCATACATTTCAGACAAACAGAGAACTCATTTTGAAATTTAAGTTTCCTAATGAGAATGCTAAAAGGAAGGGAGCTTGTATTTCCCTTTTGTCATCAGGGAAACATTTTATGTTTTAGATTTCTTTTTCCTCTTATGCCAGTCAAGATTGGAAAATTCTGTAAAATCAGGGATGGATTGGCTGCAGCAATGGGCTCAAGCATAGCAACAATTGTGAGGATGGTACAGAACTAGGCAGTGTTCCCTTCGATGGCACATATAGTCGCTATGAGTAGGAGCCAACTTGATAGCATCTAGTAACAACAACATTTAGGGAACAATTTAGTGCATATGTTAGCTAGTTTATGTAAACTAAGAAAATACTGTGCTAGAAATTTTAAGATGGTATAACAGGATAGAAACACAGCTATTTTATTTCTGTGACCCATTAAATCAATACTGACTTGTAGTGACCTTGTAGCACGAAGTAGAAATGTCCAACAGGGTGAGGAGTAATCTTCTGGATAAGATTCTTAGACCTTTTCATTAGCACTGGAGAGTTTAGTGTAATATGAGTAAGGTATTAGGATGTTATAAAGACAATACTTAGATCTTCCCATAAAACATCCTTTTTAATATTCACTGTGAGATATATACTGGAATGTTTTATATGAGGTAGTTGAAACACTTCTTATAAATTTATGCTTTGGTACCCATTTCAGAATGAGTTGGTTGTTTTCCATCATGCCTTTTGCTTGAGTCCTAGCTTTTGGAAATCTGAGTCTGTCTCTGTATTTAAGCCCAAAATATTAGTACCTAGTAACTTGCCAATTTGAAATTTCACATGCCATAAAGTTTGCCAAAACAAATTTGAAAAATACAGTGTGCTTATGTATGCATATAACACACACATAAAACATTGCAAATGAGAGTATAAAGGTAACTAAAAAATCATTGCTACAAAATCATAGGAACTTTAAATAAAAACATAAAAATGTGATATAGCCTCAATTTAGGTCTATCCACTCTAATGGTTGTGTACTGCTGAGTCAGTTCTGATTCATAGCTACCCTGTTTGGGGTTTCTGAGATTGTAAATGTCTATGGCCACAAAAAGAGTCATCTTTCTCTTACAGAGCAGCTGGTGGATTTTAACAGCCAACCGGTGTTTAACACCCCATTGTATAACACCCAATTGTTTAACACCCCATTGTATAACACCCCATTGTTTAACACCCCATTGTATAACACCCATTGTATAACACCCCATTGTATAACCCACTATGTCACCAGGGCTCAGTTCTACATTAGGGAGCTTCAGAAAGTTCATGGAAAATTTCTATCATCTTTTATATTCACTTTTCCCACAAACTTTTTGAAGCCCCACTTAGCCTCCTAAAGAAAGTATTTCCAGCTCTCTAACCCTCCCTTCCATGAGGAATCCTGTGCTCTTTCATTTACACCATATCAAAGTGGCAGTTTTGGCATCCTCAAGGGACTCATATAATGTTCCTTTAAAATGTTCTTTGAGTTTTGAGAAATGAAGGAAATCAGGTGACATTCTCTTAAAACAACCCTGGCTACCTGAATCTCATCGAACAGTTACATAATCTTCTAAGCTGACCTCTCAGTCTTGAATTTAACTATATCAGCAGATCCCCTTGGAAGCCACAGTTTATATTGGAAATTTTTATTTATTTATTTATTTTGAAGATGCAGTAGTGAGACTGCTATTTTTGTTAAGTGCTGTTGAACCAGACCTGACTTCTAGTGACCTTGTATAGGGTTTCTGAGGAGTGGCTGCTATGTTTGAACTTGCCGACCTTGTTGTAAGCAATGCAGTGCTCATCCTACAGCACCAGACCTCGACTTCCAAATGGGACAAGAACTAGTATATTGGGGAGTCCTGGTACAGTGCTTTAGGACAAGTATATTACAGAGAGAACTTGCCTGCAACAATCTACTCATCACAGAGTCCCTCATCTTGTTTCAATTAAATGCATGCATGTATGAACTAGAGCCATGGTAGCAATATTTTTAACTTACACTTTTTTATATATGTATCTATTTTATTTTTAATAATTTTAAATTTGCCTTGGTTGGAAGAAATTTAGTATAATCTAAAATTGGCAAAGATGTTTACCTATGCTTTATTGACTATGCAAAGACCTTCAATTGTATGGATCATGACAAGCTATGAACAACATTGTGAAGTATGAGTATTCCAGAACATTTCATTGTGCTCATGAGGACCAAGAGGCAGTTGTTCAAACAGAACATGGGAACACTGAATGGTTTAAAATTAGGAAAGGTGTGTGAAAGTGTTGTAATCTTTCGCCTTACTTATTTAACCTGTATGCTGAGAAAATAATCCGAGAAGCTGGCTTATATGAAGAAAATGTACCGTCAGGATTGGAGGAAGACTCATTAACAACCTGCGATATGCAGATGATACAACCTTGCTTGCTGAAATTGAAGACAACTTAAAATATTTACTGATGAAGATCAAAGACCATAGCCTTCAATATGATTGCATCTCAATGTAAAGAAAACAAAAAATCCTCACCACTGGACCAATAAACAACATTCTGATCAACAGTGAAAAGATTGAAGTTGTCAAGGACTTCATTCTTCTTGGAACAACTTTCAACACTCATGGAAGCAGCAGTCAAGAAATCAAATGATGTATTGCATTCGGCAAATCTGCTGCACAAGACCTTTTTAAAAGTGTTGAAGAGCAAAGATGTCAGCTTAAGGACTAAGGTATGTCATACCCAAGCCATGGTATTTTTAATAACCTCATATGCATGTGAAAGCTGGACAGTGAATAAAGAAGACCATAGAAGAACTGATGCATTTGACTTAAGGTCTTGGAGGAGAATATAGAAAGTGCCATGGGCTGCCAAAAGAACAAACAGATCTGTGTTAGAAATGCAACCAGAATGGTCCTTGGAAGCCAGGATGGCCAAATTTCATCTCTCACACTTCAGACATATTGTCAGGAGGGACAAGTCACTGGGGAAGGACATCATGTTTGGTAAGGTGGAGGGTCAGAGAAAAAGAGGAGGACTCCCAGCGAGATGGATTGGCCAAGTGCAAGTATCAATGGGTTCAAGCATGGCAACAATTGTGAGATTTTCCCAGGACCAGGTAGTGTTTCATTCTGTTGTGCTTAGAGTTGCTATGAGTCAGTATTGACTCAATGACACCTAACAGCAACAATCAAGTTGAGAAACACTAAGGCCTTTCAAAGCCAAAAGAACAGAAGAAAAAAATCATTCCCCAAAATAAATATTGAAAGATTCCGCTGACAAAATTTTGAACAATACAGGAAACATCAAGAGAAGATGTATGGAATATACAATCATTGTAACAAAAATAATTAATCAATATTTGACTATTTCTGGAGACAGTATAGTTCAAGAATTGATGGTATTAGATGAAGACTTCCAAAGTGAGCTGCGGGCATTGGTGAAAAATAGCTTCAGGAATTGATGGGGTACTAATTGTGTTTCAACAAAAAGATGCAATGTTGGAATCACTCACTAGTCTATGTCAAGAAATTTGAATGAAATCTACCTCATCAACTGATTTAACAGCATCCATATTTTTCCCATTCTGAATAATGGTGATCAATGGCAGACAGAAATCACCAAGCAATATCATTTGCATAAAATACAAGTAAAATTTTGCTGAAGATAGTATTTTTTATTGAAGCAATGCATCAACAGGGAACTGCCAAAAATTCAAGCTCGATTCAGAATAGGACTTAGAACAAGGAATATTTTTGTTGATGTCAGATGGACTTTGTCAGAAAGCAAAATATACCAGAAAGATATTTAACTGTACTTTATTTACTATGGAAAGGTATTCACCTGTCTAGATCATAACAAATTATGGATAAAAGATTGAAGTTGTATAGGATTTCTTTTAGTTGGATATACAACCAATACTAATGGAAGCAGCACTCAAAAAATCAAACAACTTATTGCAGTGAGCAAACCTTTTGCAATAGACCTCTAAATAGTTTTTAAAAACAATTGAGACTAAGGTGTGCCTGACCCAAGTCACAGTATCTCAATGTGTCTCTTATGCATGTGAAAGCTGGGCTACGAAAATTGGTCTTCTGCAGAAATTGAAGAAGAATTAATGCCTTTAAATTATAGTGTTGGTGAAAAAAATGTTGTTGATAGTGCTGTGGAATTGATTCAGATTCATAGTGACCTTATTATATAGAACAGAACAAACAGTGTCTGATCCTATGACATCTTCACAATTATTTTTATGTTTGAGCTTATTTTTGCAGCCACTGTGCTAATCCATCTTGTTGAGAGTCTTCATCTTTCTCACTGACATTCTATCTTACAAAGCATGATGTTCATCTACAGAGACTGGTTTCTCCTGATAAAACAAGTTTAAAGCATGTGTATTAATTATATCATGGACTGCCAGAAGAAAGAACAGATCTGTCTTGGAAGAACCAGAATATTTTTTAGAAATGAGAATAACAAGAGATCATCTCACATACTTTGTATAATTATGTATGTTTTAGTAGAGAATCAACAAAAGAGAGAAAGACCCTCAATGATATAGATTGACTCAGTGGATATAACACTGGACTTTAACATATGAGGATGGTGCAGGAGCTGGCATTGTTTCCTTTTGTTGTACATAAGATCACTATGAGTTGAAACTGACTAGACAGAATCTAACAATCACATTTGTTTAGATCAGTTTCCAATATGGATACTTACTTTTCACTGCATCTTTTTTTCCATTCTTGATAAACTTTTCTCTCCAAAATAATATTTACAAATTTATATTACTCCTATGCATGACCTGTGACTTTTGTTTCAAATATATGACTACAATATTATGAATAATTAATGAAACATGAAGTAATTTCCCTGTTAAAATTATAAAAATTGAGCCTTGCTGAATGAGAGCTTATTAATGTCTAGATTCCTAGATAGCTTATGCAATATAGGTAATTTTTAAAATAATAAATTGATTATGATATAGCTAGTCTATAATGTAGCTATTATATTTATAGTTAAGTGCTGGAGTCAGTTCTGACTGTGTATTTGGTTTCTGAAACTTTAAATCTTCGTGAGAGCAGAATGCCACATCTTTCCTCCAGTAATGTGGGTACTATATCATAAGGCTTTCCCCACTCATCTGTCAGTTTATTGTACTGCAGTGGCTTGAATGTTGCTGTGATTCTGGTAGTTAGGCAGCTGGTATTTTAAATATTAGCAATGGTACCCATGGTACACTGGTTTTAGCTGAGCTTCTAGATGAAGACAGACTAAGAAGGAGAGACAGACTGCTTCCAGATATTTAGTCACTGAAAACCTTATGAATAGCAGTGAAACACTGTCAGCACTAGAATATCAAATATTGAAATATGATAAAGAGCACCAGAATATTGTCAGATATAGTGCCATGAGATGAGCCCCTCAGGTTGGAAGGCACTCAAAATACCACTGGGGAAGAGCTGCCTCATCAAAGTAGAATTGACCATGTTGACATGATAAAGATCACCAGAATATTGTCAGATATACTGCTAGAAGATGATGTACACCCTTCAAGGTGGACAGCATACAGAAGACTACAGGGAAAGACCTGCCTCCTCAGAGTAGAGTTGACCATGATAACACGAATGGAGTACAAATTTCAGGACCTTCATTTGCAGATGGGGCACAACTCAAAATGAATAAAAACAGTTTTAAACATACATTAATAATTGGAACATGGAATGTACAAAGTATGAATCTAGGAAAATTAGAAATTGTCAGAAATGAAATGGTACACATACATATCAATATCATAGACATTAGTGAGCTGAAATAGACTGATATTGGCCATTTTGAATCTGATAATCACATGGTTTAATATGCTGGGAATGACAAATTAAAGAGGAATCATTTTGCATTCATCATAAAAAAGGACATTTCAAGATATGTCTTGAAGTACAACACTGTCTCTGAAAGGATAATATCCATACCCCAATAAGAAGACCGGTTAATACCACTATTATTCATATTTATGTACTAACCACTGAAGCCAATGATGATGAAATTGAAGAATTCTACCAACTGCTTCTGTCTGAAATTTATCAATCATGCAATCAAGATGTATTGATAATTACTGGTGATTGGAATGCAAATGTTGGAGACAAAGAGGATGGATCAGTAGGTGAAAAATATGGCCTGGAAATCACATTGTCAAATTTTGAAAGACCCCTAAAACAACATAAAACTGTACATGTAACTGTACACGTGGACTTCACCAGATGGAATACATTAAAATCAAATTGCCAACATATGTGGAAAGAGACAAAAAGCTCCATAATATCAGTCAAAACAAGACTGGGGGCAGACTGTGGAACAGACCATCAATTGTTCATATGGAAGTTTAAACTGAAGTTGAATAAAATTAAAACAAGTTCACGAGAGCCAAAATATCACCTTGAACATATCCCACCTGAATTTAGAGATCATCTGAAGAACAGATTTAATGCATTAGACACTAAAGACAGAAAACCAAAAGAGTGGGATGATATCAAGAGCATCATACAGGAAGAAAGCAAAAGTTAATTAAAAAGACAAGAAAGAATGAGAAGTCAAAATGGATGTTTGAGGAGACTCTGAAACTTGCTCTCCAGAGTAGAGATGCTAAAGCAAATATAAGAAATGAGGAGATAAAACACCTGAAAAGAAAATTCCAAAGGTCAGATCAAGAAGACAGAGTCAAACATAATAATGCAATGGGCAAAACCTGGAGTTACGAAACCAAAACTGAATAACTCACTCAACATTTCTC
Source organism: Chrysochloris asiatica (assembly GCF_000296735.1). Lineage (NCBI taxonomy): Eukaryota > Metazoa > Chordata > Mammalia > Afrosoricida > Chrysochloridae > Chrysochloris > Chrysochloris asiatica. The sequence goes on along the minus strand of NW_006408519.1, from coordinate 15,726,257 downwards.
AAGCTAAGAGAACTAAAGGAAAATTCAAGCCTTGAATTGGAATATTGAAGGATTCTATAGGCAAAATATTGAATGATACAGAAAGCATCATAAGAAGATGGAAGGAATATACAGAATTACTGTGCCAAAAAGAAATAATTGCTATTCAGACATTTCTAGAGGTAGCATAGGATCAAATGCAAATGATATTGAAGGAAGAAGTCCAAGGTGCATTGAAGGCATTGGCAAAGAAGAAGGATCTGGAAATTGATAGAATACAAATTAAAATCTTTCATCAAACTGATGCACTGGAGACACTCACTCATCAATGCCAAGAAATTTGGATGACAACTACCTGGCCGACTGACTGGAAGAGATCCATATATTTGTGCCCATTCCAAAGAGAGGTGAACCAAAGGAATGAAGAAATCATTAGACAGTATCATTAATATCACATGCAAGAAAAATTTTGCTAAAGTTAATACAAAAATTGCTGCATCCATACATTGAACTTCCTGAGGCTCAAGCCTAATTCTGAAGATGACGTGGAATGAGGGAAAACATTGCTAACATCAGGTATATCTTGGCTGAAAACAGAGAATACCAAAAAGATGTTTACCTGTGCTTTACTGACAATAAAAAGACATTTAATTGTGTGGCTCATGACAAGCTATGGACAACATTGAGAATTATGAGAGTTCTGTAACACTTAACTGTGCTTATGAGGAACCTGTACATCAACCAAGAGACAGTTGTTCGAAAAGAACAAGGGAACACTGAATGGTTTAAAATTAGAAATGGTGTGCGCCAGGGCTGTATTCTTTTACCATACTTATTAAAACTGTATGCTTAGTAAATAATCTAAGTATCTGGATTATATTAAGAAGAACTTGGCATCAGGATTGGGGGAAGACTCATTAATAACTTGTGATATGTAGAGGATACAACCTTGCTTGCTGAAAGCCAAGAGGACTTAAAATACTTATTGATGAAGATCAAAGTCATAGCCTCTGGTATGAGTTGCAACTCAATGTAAAGAAAACAAAAATCTTCACCATTGGACAAATAAATAACATCCATACAAATGGAGAAAATATTTATGTTTCCAATGACTTCATTTTGCATGGATCAACCATTGACACGCATGTAAGCAGCAGTCAAGAAATCAAATGACGTATTTCATTAAGCAAACCTGCTGCACAATACCTCTTTAAAGTGTTGAAGAGCAAAGATGTCAGTTTGAGAACTAAGGTATGTGTGATCCAAGCCATAGTATTTTCAGTAACCTCATTTTCAATAATACTTATATGCATTTGAAAGTTGGACAATGAATAGCAAAGACCATAGAATAATTGATGCACTTGAATTATGATGTAGGAGGAAAATATTAAAAGTACCATGGACTGCCAAAAGAACAAACCAATCTGTGTTAGGATAAATACATTCAGAATACTCCAGGAAAACCAGTATGTCTCATACTTCAGACATATTACCAGGGTTGCAACATTCCCTGGAGAAGAATATGGTGTTTGGGAAAGTGGAGGGTCTGAGAAAAACAGTAAGTCCCCCAACAAGATTGGTTGGCACAGAGGCAGCAGTAGCAGTGGGTTCAGGAGTAACAATGATTGTGAGGCTGGTGCAGGGCTGAGTGTTTGCTTCTGTTGTGCATAGGGTCACTGTGAATCAGTACCAACTTGATGGTAATTCATATCATAAGGCTTATCTGGCTCTCATCGGTTTTATAAAAGGTTGAATTGTGATCCTTCCCATTTTATTTCTTTTCACAGTATTTTAATGTTTTTTTTTTTGGTTTTTTGGTTTTTTTTGTACTCTCTTTACAGGGAAGTTCTTTGAAATTGAAATGTTAAAACAAAATGCATTCATGCTGTTAACAAAAAGGAAACATTTTACAGATGATCTTTGCTTTTCAAGTCAAAAGGCATTATGTCATTGTTGAGTGCTGTCAATTTGGTTGTGACTCATAGTGACTCTGTATAGGGTCTCTGAGGAGCAGCTAGTGAGTTTTTGAACCTCCAACCTTGCGGTTCAAACCAACCTTGCAGTATAGCACATTATTGTGCAGCTCCATAGGTGATCTTTGTCTCTTCTGTTCAAATGGCAGTATAAAACTGTCTAAAATTTAGTGATTGCATTAGGTATATGACAGATCCAGACTAATTAAATACATAAAATGGTACTTGTTTATTGATAATCCTTGATCAGTAAATTGTGTATATTTTCCCTTTGTTAAAATAATATATAGTCCTGTAAATTTATCTTAAAGTTTTTTTACTGCTCATTTTTTAAAGTAAGTAAAATATTGAGATACAAATCTGTCTCATAATTTGTATGCAGAGTGTTGAGGTAATCCATTTCTCCCATATTTGTCTATCTCTTTTAGGTTGACTGGAAGCTTTGTGCCAGATTTAATAGTGAGCATGAGTAGCCAAATGTGGCTGCACCTTCAAACGGATGAAAGTGTTGGATCTGTTGGCTTCAAAGTGAACTACAAAGGTAATGATGAATTGCTGCTATGAGAAATATGTCATTTTAATACCACTGGAGAATGCATTTAAATTCAAGTTAATTGCATCTAAAATTTGATGCTTCCCAGAATAAAAGCAAGAATATATTCCAAAAAAAAATCTATTTAGTTTCAAATGCTGATTTAACTTTTCTTTTTAAAAAAGCTTGTTTTCACTTTATGATGTATATATTTTACATACCTTATTTTTTTTTTATGAGTCCACTACCCTATCCCTGTGTTTCAGCTACTCTGGACTACTTGTCTTTCCCAGAATCTACCATGCAATTATACAATTTTACTGGCCAAAAAATACCAATTTTGCACTTTTTAAGTTCAATACTAAAGGTTTAAATTTCCTCGCAAATTGTAGGGTAATACATATTTTTTTATAATCCATCAATGCTTCACTCAATTGAAATATATGGTCTTAGGAATTCATGCATGCTCCCCATTGAACTCACCATAGACACTGAACCTGGTTATACTGAGCGGAACCAACCCTGGTCTGTTCTCTGAGAAGATAACTGTGCTGCGGAGGTAGAGAATGGGGCCTCCCTGGTATAGTTTGTGTTGTGACAGGGGACTTGGAGAAGCTGTTGGAACTAAGGCATATATTCCACCCTCAGCCTCAAAGTTGTTATTGGTTTCCTTTTATCCATGTCAGAAATAGAGAGGGAATGACAAGTCTGAGTATATACGACATTCTCATTGATGTTCACTGTCTTATGGAGATGTTCATATGTATTGCCTGACAAAATTGCAAGTGAATTAAATTTTATACATACTGTAAATGTATCTAAGGAGTTCTGATAATGTAGTGGTTATGAGTCGGGCTGCTAACCTCATGGTCAGTAGTGCGAAACTAACAGCAGTTCGAAGGCAGAAAGATTTACAGTCTTAGAAACTCTGCACAGGGTCTCTATGAGTTGGAACTGACTCCATGGCACACAGCCACCTCTACCACGGGAGTTCTGATGTAGTGCTATAGGATAAGTACTGGCTTGCTATTTGTAAGATCACAGTTCAAACCCACCAATCACTCCTAGGAAACCCTATTCAAGATCCCTATGAGTCAGCACCAAATCAACAATACTTCTTAACGACAACATGGAAATCAGGAGTCACACATTTGTTGAATTGGCATTGCCTATCATGGTGTTGGAGTCCTGGTGTGGCATTGTGGGTTAATGCACTGGACTGCAAAGTCTGTTTGATCCTCAAGGTCAGTGATTCAAGCTCACCAGCTGCTCCTCAGAAACCTGATACAAAATCAGTATGGGTTGGAACTGACTTGCTGGCTCTTAACAACAACAATAACCTTGGTGTTGATAGTGACACAGGTTAATGATTTATTGCATATATATATAACAAAACATGTTGCTCCATTTCCATTTATAAGTGATCATTTTAAGCACTATCAAATCATGGATGCGTGTTTAACCTTGAATCCAGTCAAGTAGAATATAACACATAGTGTATATACTATAAAGATAAATTTGAAATTCAAAGTGAAAAAAACTTCTAAATTTTAATAAGTTCAGCTAAAATCTATGCTTTTAAACACTGAAAATGCAAATCAAACCATCAGAGCATTGTTATTGCTGTTAAGTGTCATCCAGTCGGTTCCAACTCATAGCAACCCTGTTTAGGGATCCTGGGGAGCAGCTGGTGAGTTTAAACTGCTGTCCTTGCTATTGAAACCAATCTTCTGGCTTATCCTATAGAGCCACACAGGAATCCAGTCAGAGCATTATATTCCTTGTGTAGTAATGACGAGTTGGGCTGCTAACCTCAAGGTCAGCAGTTCAAAACTACCAGCCATTCTGCTGGAGAAAAGATGAGGTTTTCTGCTCCTATAAAATCTTATAGCCTTGGAAATACTATAATACTAATCTCTGTGAGTGCAAACCAACTCCACAGCACATAACCACTATCACCACCATTATCATAAAAACCATTAGTTTCTGTCGTATCACTTAAACAATGACAGTATAAATTTCTCACATGTGTTGTTGTTAGGTGCCGATGAGTTGATACCAACTCATAGCGACCCTATGTACAACAGAACAAAACACTGCCTGGTCCTGCGCCAATCTCACATTTGTTGCTACTCTTGAGCCCATTGCTGCTGCCGCGGTGCCAGTCCATCTTGTTGGGGGTCTTCCTCTTTTATGTTTATCAATTTTGATGTCCTTCTCCAGACAATGGCTCCTCCTGATAGTATGTCATAAATAGGAGAGATGAAGTCTAGTCATCCTGGCTTCACAGGAACATTCTGGCTCTACGTCTTCCAATGCGGTCTCTTTTTTTTTTGATCAGTTCACAGTACTTTTATTATCCTCCTCCAACACCATATATGAAATAGCAGTTCTTCAAGGGTCTTCCTCATTCATTGTCCAACATTCACATGAGGCTATTGAAAATACCATGGCTTGGGTCAGGTACACCTTAGTCCTCAAACTGACATCTTTGTTGATGAATACTGTAAGTATGTCCTGTGCAGCAGATTTACCTAATGCTATAGGTCTTTTGATTTCTTTATGGTTGTTTCCATGCATGTTAATGATTGATCATAGCAAAATGAAATCTTTGAGAACTTTGATATTTTCTCCGTTTATATGGATGTTATTTATTGGTTTAGTTGTGAGGATTTTGTTTTCTTTAATTGAGGTGCAACCCATACTAAAGTCTGTGGTCTTTAATCATCAGTAAGAATTGTATGCCCTCTTTGCATTCAGCAAGCTAGGTTGTATCATATACATACTGCAGGTTGTTAATGAGTCTTCCTTCAACCCTGCTGCCACATTTTTCTTCATATAATTCAGTTCCTTAGATTATTTGCTAAGCATACAGAATGGATGTTGTTGTTGTTAAGTGCCATTGAGTTGATTCCGACCCATAGCGAACCTGTATAGGGTTTCCAAGGAGCAGCTGGTGAGCTTGAACCACTGACCTAGCATTTCAAACGACTTTGCAGTCTGACACATTAGCCCACAGTGCCACACCAGAACTCCACAGATTGGATAAGTATAGTGAAATAATACAACCCTGGCACACAGATTTCTTAATTTTAAACCATTCAGTTTTCCCAAGTTCTATTCAAACAACTTCTTCTTGGTCTGTACAGACCAAGTACATGAGCACAGTTATGTGTTCCAGAATACTTGTTCTGTGCAATGGTGTCCATATTCTGTCATGATGCACACAATCAAATCCCTTGCATAGTCAATAAGGCACAGGTAAGCATCTTTCTGGTATGTTCTTCTTTCAGTGAAGATACATCGATGTCAGCAATGATATCTCTCATTCCATGTCCTCTTCTGAATCCGGCTTGAACCTCTTGGGAAGTTCAGTGTATGGATGCAGCAATTTTTGAATTCTCCTTAACAAAATTTTACTTGCATGTTATATTAATGATATTATTCAATGATTTCCATATTCTATTGGCTCACCTTTCTTTTGAATGGGCACAAATCTCTTCCAGTCAGTTGACCAGGTAGTTGTCTTCCAAATTTCTTGGCATTGATGAGTGAGTTTTTTGAATGTCTCCTTTTGTTGAAGTATTTCAATTTGTAGTCAATCTTTTCCCAGTTAACCTTGGATTTCAGTATCATTAGCTCTTGATCGTGTGCTACCTCTTGAAATGGTTGAGCATTGACCATTTCTTTTTGGTACATTGACTCTGTATATTTCTTCCATCTTCTTTGGATGCTTTCTCCATCATTCACTAAAAAGTTCATAGAATCCTTCAATATTCCAAGCCCAGGTTTGAATTTTAATTCCATTTCCTCAGCTTTAGAAATGCTGAGCATGTCCTTCCCTTTTGGTTTTCTAACTTCAGGTATTGCACATTTCATCATAATAAATGACTTTGTCTTCTTCAGCTGCCCTTTGAAATTTTTTTATACTTTCAAAATAATAATTTTGTACTTGGAGATTCCTATTTCAAACATTGGCTTACCAAGTCTTTGTGTCTGTATTCACAGTAAGTGAATGTAAGATATTGTCAGGGAGATAGGATACAGGAATTCTGCCTTGTGAACTTGGGCCTAAATTGTTAGCTGTTGTTAGGTGCCATTGAATCAATTCCAACCCAAAGCTACCTTATCCACAGAAGAACGAAATAGAATTCTTCAATATTGAAACTCAAGTCTTGAATTTTTCTTCAGTTCTTTCTGCTTAAGAAATTCTGAGTGTGTTCTTTACTTTTGGTTTTCTAACTCTAGGTGTTTGCACATTTCTTTATATCTTACTTTGTCTTGAGTTGCTCATTGAAATTCTCTGCTCAGCCTCTTTGCTTCCTCATTTATTCAAGTTGCTTTAGTTTCTCTATACTCAAGAGTAAGCCTCAGAGTATCTTCTGATATCCATATTGGTCTTTTCTGTGTTTCCTATCTTTTTAATGATCTAGTATTTTATTTATGGATGATGTTCTTGATGTCATCCCACAACTGTTTTTCTGTCATTAGTGTCTGATGCATCAAATCTCATCTTGTTATTGTCTCTAAATTCAGATGGGATATAGTCAAGGTCATATTTTTGCTCTTGTGGATTTGTTTTAATTTACTTTTACTTCAGCATGAGTTTTCATATGATCAATTGAAGATTTGTACTACAATCGGCCTCTGATTTTGTTCTAGCTAATGATATTGGGCTTCTCTAAACATCTCCTCACAAATGTAGTCAATTTGTAGTGTATCTCATCTGGTGAATTCCACATACACAGTCATCTTTTAGGTTGTTTAAAAAAGTTATTTGCAATGAATATATTGTTGGTCTTGCAAAATTCTATAATTTAATCTCTATAATTGTTTCTATCACCAAGACTATATTTTCCAACTACAGAACCTTCTTCTTTGTCTCCAACATTTGAATTCCAATCACTAGAAATTATCGATGCATCTTAATTGCATGTTTGATTAATTTCAGACAGAAGAAGTTAGTAGAAATCTTAAATATTATCATTCCTGGCTTTAGTTGGTATGTAAATTTGAAGAATAGTGATATTAACTGTTCTTCCTTGAAGGCATGTGAATATTATCCTATCACAGACAACACTGTACTTCACGATCAATCATGAAATGTTCTTTTTGAAGATCAATGTGATGCCATTCCTCTTCAGTTTATAGTTCCCAGTGTGTTAACTATATGATTGCCCAATTCAAAGTGCCCAATACATGTCTATTTCAGCTCATTAACACCTAAGATATTGATCTTTATGTGCTATATCTAATTTTTGAAAACTTTCAATTTTCTTAGATTCATAATTCATGCATTCTATATTCTGATTATTAATGAATATTTCCCGTTGTCTCTTCATTTTTTTAATTGTGCCCGATCATCAAATCAAGGTCCTGGAATCTTTTCTTCGTCACATTATTAAGGTCAACTCTACTTTGAGGAGGTATCCTTTCCATTATTTTGAGTCCCTTCCAACCTGAGGGGCTCGTCTCCAAGCACTATAATTGACTATGTTCTGCTGTCACCCATAAGGTATCCATTGGTTAACCATTCAGACGAGGCTTTCTACTCCTGCAAAGATTTCATTTACAGGCTTGGCAATAATATACAGGACTGCTAGGAGTTGGAACTGGCTTGACTGCACTTTAAAACAGCAACCATTCTGAAGTGGTCCGCCTCTCCAACATTGTGTGTCTTAGACTGGAAACTCTCCTGAAACCTGTTGACCATGTGTGACCCTGTTGGTATTTAAAATACTAGTGGCATAGCTTTCAGCATCACAGAAAAACAGAAGCCACCACAGTATGATAGATTGACTGCTTGTCAATGATGGTGTGTCCAAATTTGACACTATATTAATTATATGAAAGTCTGTACAAATACCAGTTAAGAAAACAGCAGCAACAACAGAAAGCTTAGCGAGTGTAGTTTTAAGCATTATTTATCTCCTCAATTTAAAGTCTATTTTCCCCAGTAAATAAAACAGTGTTACAAAAATGCAGAATGTTTCACTTCTGTTGAAAGTATCTCCTTCTCGATCCCAATAACTAAGTGAATCTGGCACCCTAATAGTCCTTTTGGTTTTATTATTGTCTTTATTGTATGAAGGTTACCTGTCAAAAAACTACAGCCTTTTAACTTTAAAAGCTAGACTAATCATTAATGACAATACTTCAAGAAGGAACACAGTTATTAAAGCTCATGACCAGGTTGAGGCAGCAGGGGAGTGCTACAGGTATTTACATCGCTCTCCCTTGGCGGAATCCTAGTGTGGCACTGTAGGCTAATGCATCATACTGCAAAGTCCTCTGAACTGCAAGGTCAGTGGGTCAAGCTCACCAGCTGCTCCACGGAAACCCTATACAGGGTCACTGTGGGTTGGAATTGACTTGACGGCACTTAACAACAACAACAACAGCCATTTGCTGCTGTTCATGAGCTGAAAATGTATTGTGAAGCAGCACAATTAAGCATTATTTATTTTTTCTCCTTATTTTTCAACAGTAGTCATTCAAATTATATTTCCTAAGGATTTGTTTGTGTGCCAGGTACTGAATGAGAAGTTGAATGTAGAAAGAATAATTAGATACCATCTCAATCCCAGTATAATGATTAAATCATACACAACTTTTCATATACAAATATTCACAGAGATGAGAAATTTGAAATTGATCTGAGAGAATCTTAATGTGTATTCTTTCCTTCATCGTTTCAAACTTGTCTCTCCAAATCTATCTCTACACTCAGACTGGTGAGTTTTCCAGCATCACAAAGGTGATCATACTGTACTCTTGTTTTCAATGTTTCTATGACTCCCCGTTTCCTAGAGATAAAGTTCAAAACCTAGACAAAACGGGTCTTCTACACATCTTTACCTTGGCTTTGTCATTCTGCTACACTTCAAGTACATCAAATTTTCTTTGTTTTCTTTTAACACACCAACATGTGAAATTTAAAATGGAAACGTATCATTTTCTATATAAGCACAACAAAAATACACTGGAATAATGAAGTGTAGCACAGAAACTACATGCAGAAAGTCTGAATATACATTTGTTTAGCCCACAATTAGTGAAAGGAAGGTTTAGTCTACTGAGATACTATAATATGAATAAGAACAAACCTTCATGTAAATATGTGAGAACTATTTTCTTTTGTGGCTTAAAAGGGCATTGTAATGATCTTAAATCCCCACAGAACATTATGAAACATGGTATCTTTTCATGATAAAAATAAAATAGCAATGCCAATTAATGTAACAGTGTTAAATATTTTGCATGATCACTACTGTGATTCAAAATGGCCACTAATGAACATGTCTTGACACAAATGTTTTGTAAGTGACTTTTTTCAGGCCAGGTAACTTACAAGACTACTGTGATTTAATTCTTTTATATGATGAAAGGAATTAAATGGTATGAATAATTTCATTCCTTTATATGGAAGGTGAGGGAGTAGGGTAGAAAACTAAAATGTCAGTGCAATTTGAGTAGAGTTCGACCTTTTGAATATTTAAATGTATTGACCAAGATAGATTGGTATAGTTGAGGATGAACGAATCTTAAAATATTATAGAACTACATAACATTGTTAGCTGAATTCAGCAGATGTTTGCTGCATAAAGGAATTCCACGTCTTATAGCAGAGCTTACTGAGAATTTGGTTGGTCTGGCTTAGGTGGCTGTTGACTGCCTGCTGGTTGAGGCAGAGCTAATGATATTAAGTCAGTGTTTGGCACCTGGTAGAACATAATGAAATCACTAATGGTAGCAGGAACAATAGCAATAATAGGAAGGGTGGTCACTTTACTGAAGCCTTATTGGGATATGGATTTCCATAGAACTGACCATTGTGTTGGATAAATAAGCCTGAGCCAGCTGATTAGGTAGAGCTGGGTTTGCAGATGGTGGAACTGCTCTTTAGCAGAGAGAAGACAGTTGCTTTGGGGTAAAACTATAGCTCTGGAAATAGTTCATCTATGCCTTCCTGGCATCCAGGTAAGCAACTCTTTGAGGAGGCCCTGGACATATGTGAGAATCAGAAACACGTGATGACTGCATGTAATAGTACTGATTCTATAATTTTGCATACTTGCAACACAACAGAACTTCATTCATTAACTTTGGATTTGAGAGGTCCCATCTGAAGACAACTATCTGGCCACCTGATTGCAAGAGATCCATATGTGTGCCCATTCCAAAGAGAGGTGACCCAATGGAATGCAGAAATCATTGGACAATATCTTTGATATCCCATGTGAGTAAAGTTTTACTAAAGGTAATACAGAAACAGTTGCAAGCATACATTGACAGAGAACTTTCAGAGGTACAAGATGGATTCAGAAGAGGACGTGGAACAATGGATATCATTGCTGATGTCCGATGGATCTTGGCTAAAGCAGAGAAGAGCAGAAAGATATTTACCTGTGCTTTATTGACTATGCAAAGGCTTTCGATTGTGTGGATCATGACAAATTATGGACAACATTGCAAGTATGAGTATTCCTGAACACTTAATTGTACTCATGAGGAATCTGTACATGGACCAAGAAGCAGTTGTTCAAACAGAACATGGGAACACTGAATGGTTTAAAATTAAGAAAGGTGTGTGACAGCATTGTATTCTTTCACCATACTTATTTAACTTGTATGCTGAGAAAATAATACAAGTTGGGTTATATGAAGAAAAATATGGCATCAAGATTGGAGAAAGACTCATTAACAACCTGCGATATGAAGATGATACAGCCTTGCTTGCTGAAAGTGAATAGGACTTAAAAATGCTTACTGATAAAGATCAAAGAGTACAGCCTTCAGTATGGATTACATCTCAATATCAAGAAAACAAAAACACTCCCCACTGGACCAATAAACAACATTCTTATCAATGGAGAAAGGATTGAAGTTGTCAACAACTTCATTCTTCTTGGATCAACTATCAATACTCATGGAAGCAGCAGTCAAGAAATGAAAGAATGTATTGCATTAGGCAAATCTGCTGCACAAGACCTTTTTAATGTGTTGAAGAGCAAAGATTTAAGGTTGAGGACTAAGGTGCACCTGACCCAAGCCATGATATTTTCAATAACATCATATGCATGCGAAAGCTGGACAGTGAATAAGGAAGACCATTGAAGAATTAATGCTTTTGAGTTATGGTGTTAGAGAGGAATATTGAAAGTGCCGTGTGCTGCCAAAAGAACCAACAGATCTGATTTGGAAGAAGTGCAGCCAGAGCACTCCTTGGATGCCAGGATGGCCAAACTTCATCTCTCATACTTTGGACATATTGTCAGGAGAGACTAGTCACTGGAGAAGGATATCATGTTTGGTAAGGTGGAGGATCAGAGCAAAACAGAAAGACTCTCAGCATGATGGATTGGCAAAATGGTACCATCAATGGGCTCAAACCTGTCAAAAATTGTGAGATTGGCCCATGACTGGGCAGTGTTTCATTCTGTGTGCATAGTGTCACTGTAAGTAGCTATCAACTTGATGGCACCTAACAACAATCTGATGACCAATGCTTCTAGTTGAAGTAACTCTGGTAAATTTAGTTGATCATCACTATGATCTGTATGATCTGTCAAGAAAACAAAAATCCTCACCACTGGACCAATAAACAACATTCTTATCAATGGAGAAAGGATTGAAGTTGTCAAGGACTTCATTCTTCTTGGATCAACTATCAACACTCGCGGAAGTAGCAGTCAAGAGATCAGACGACGTATTGCACTGGGCAAATCTGCTGCACAGGAACTTTTTAAAGTATTGAAGAGCAGAGATGTCAGCTTGAGGACTAGGGTGCGCCTGACCCAGGCCATTGTGTTTTCAATAGCCTCATATGGATGCGAAAGCTGGACAGTGAATAAAGAGGATCGTAGAAGAATTGATGCCTTTGAGTTGTGGTGTTGGAGGAGAATACTGAGGGTGCCATGGACTGCCAAAAGAACCAATAGATCTGTTTTGGAAGAAGTGCAGCCAGAGTGCTCCTTGGAGGCCAGGATGGCTAAACTTCGTCTCTCCTACTTTGGACATGTAGTCCGGAGGAAACAATCGTTGGAGAAGGATGTCATGCTGGTTAGGGTGGAGGGTCAGAGAAAAAGAGGAAGACCTCCAACGAGATGGATCGGCCAGGTGGCATCATTGATGGACTCGGGGGTGGCAGCGGTGGTGAGGTTGGCCCAGGATCGAACATTGTTTCGTTCTGCTGTGCATGGAGTCGCTATGAGTCGGTTCCGACTCGATGGCACCTGACAACAACAACAACAACAATGATCTGTATTTTGTAATATCTGTAGCATTTGGTCCATTTTATCTTCATCAATATGGGCTGGTTTCTTCTCTGGCTCTATTATCTGTACCTGAATGTCATCACTGCATATCCTGCCATCTTCTCTGTTTCAATAGTTTCTTGTTCAGAAGTAAGACCTGCAGTCACAAAATCAGAGGGAAATATTGGTCACAAATTGGGCTGCTAACCTCAGGGTCAGCAGTTCAAAACTACCAGCTATTCCAGGGAGAAAGATGAGGTTTTCTGCTCCCATAAAGATTTACAGCCGCAGAAACCCTGTACAGGGTCGCTATGTGTAGTAACTGACTCCACGGCACATGACCACCAACAACAACAACCCTATGCCATAATGAGTTTCATCTTTTTGCCAGTTGGAGTCACTGCCATCAAGAACTTTGATAATTTCTCCAGCTTTAAAAGTAAGTTCATTATCATCACCAGTTTCAAAGTAATGTATAACATGACCTTTTCAACCTTTATGTTGATGGTTTGTGGAAAGTGTGGTTGGCTGTTGCCCTTGTTCTTTCAGGACAACTCAACAATTTTTGCCAAATCTTCTGATTTCTCTAAACTCAGCAGATTGCTCATGGCTCTGCTTCTTTGAACATTTAATGCATTATACCTGGATCCTTATACTAATTTTATCTCAACATATTCTCTCTCAATGATTAAGGCAAAATAAGTGATGTAAACTATTTCCTCTTCTGTGAAATGTTTCTCAACTACACCCACTGCAGAAGGACACTGTCTCTGCCTTAAAAATCTGTAGCATCTGAATACTGTGTAAGCATACAGAAAATAGCTTAGTTGTGTTTGCATTTCTACTAACAAACTTCCTGCTATCACTAATCATCATAAGTGATTAATAAGTGTCACTGAGATGAATAAGGGAGGATGGTGACGCTGTGAAATTAACACTAGACTTCAAACCATAAGGTCAATAGTTCAAACCCACCAGCCACTCAGGGGACAAACTTGAGGCTTTCTGTTCCCACAACCTCAGAAACCCTATACAGGGTCAATATGATTTGGAACCAAGTCAATGGCACTCAATGAAAACAGGCTGAGAAAATGATTTGACCTATATAATATCATTAAATATATGGTAAAAATATCCTCACAGGTTTAGTTCATCATATTTTACCTATGAAAATCATATTTTTACATTCTTTAAAATTTATAAACTCAATTCAAAGTTGAAGCTGGGTTCATTTTGAGAAATTTCAATTTTTCATGTGCAGAAAGCTTCAGCAACTTTGCCTACTAAAAATAATTTCCCTAATTGCCAAGCTCTCTGTTAAGTAATATGTTGGTTCTAAATGGAACACCTGCTAAAAATCTTTCCCTACTTGATCGAAAGATGTCTTCTTTTTCATTCATCACTAAATTTTGCAGGCTAAAACATTAAATGAACATATTCTCTGAAGTGAATATGTATTTTGCTGTATATTTTGTCTCCTTCAAAATTTTCCAATGTTAAAAGTGGTGGCTAAGTAATGTAGACCTTTTCCTTTTTGATCTATTTTAATTCTTTAATTGCTTTTTGCTAAATTCCCTAAAATCAAGTGCTTGAAACACTAATAGAAAAAGATGACCGTGGGGCTACTCTGGTGACCTGGGTGTAGAAGTGAAGTTCAGTGTTCATTTGGTTAGACTCCTCCTCAATTCCTCCAAATGTAAAAAGAAACCTAAGACTTAAGTAACATAGTTTGAAAACAACTGGTTCTAACGCTATATTTTTGACTGAGAGACCAAAGATTTTCTGTGAATATAATATATAAATGCCAAAGTTTCTGTTGTTTTAGAATTCAGTTGGTTTTTCTTTGTTGTTGTTGTTTTTAATTTTTATTGTGAGTGAAGGTTTACAGAACAGATTATCAGTATTACATCCAGCACATCACCCGCATTGTTTCATCTCAATGAGTGTAAACCCTTATGTTATCCCACTTTCTCCCTGTGGTTCCTATTTCCAACTCCTCTGAACTTTATCTCTACTTCCCAACCTCTCTGAACCTTATCTCCAGGTAAATGTTGCACTTTTCAACTTGAATGTTGAACATTCCATGATGAACATACCTTTCTAGTATTGTTGTCCCCCTATATACCTATGCACCACTTGGTTGAAAATTGGGTCATGAAGATGAGTTCCATTCCAGACGTGAAGTGTGGCTGAAGACCATAGTCTCTGGTTCTTCCAGTTTCATTCCACATTATGTTTCTCTCCAGGACTTTCTAATGTGATCTCTTTTAGAGCAATTGGTAGTGATAACCAGGTACCATCTAGTTTTTCTGGTCTCAGAGTCACGTGTTCCTTAGTCCATTGGACTAATAGATTTCAAGAATCATCGTTCTTCATTCTTTGCATGTGGAAAGACCAATAGTTTTATCTTAGATGGCCACTCATGAGCTTTTAAGTTCCCAGTTACTACTCACCAAAGTAGAATGTAGAGCATTGTCTTTGTAAACTGCTGCTGTTGTTGCTGTGGACTGTGGCGTCGGTTCCGACTCATAGCGACCCTGTACAGGGTTTCCGAGGCTGTAAATCTTTACAGGAGCAGAACACCTCAACTTTCTCCCACGGAACAGCTGGTAGTTTCGAACTGCTGACCTTGTGGTTCGCAGCCCAATTTGTAACCACTATGCTACCAGAGCTCCTTACTATGCTAATTGACCATTCTCAGCAATTCATTGCCTCAAGCTATTTGGTAATGCCCAAGAAGTTTTCATCATTTTGTCCCCTATATGCTCCACCATAGAATCCTTGTGTGTCACTCTAGGATCAGCACTGGACTTTGAACCACAAGGTCGGCAGTTCAAACCAACCAGCTGCTCCTCAGAAACCGCATAGAGGTTCACTATGAGTCAGAACTGACTTGATGGCACTTAACAACAACAACATGCTCCCCAACATTCATAGGTGTGTTTGCAGTAAAGGAACATACCTCTGTCAAACCCTTATAATTTGTGGGTATACACCCACTCTCCCTCCCATATCCATTCAGTCTCTGTATCTGTCCATGTATCTACTCATAGGACATTTCATCCCAGGGTTGTGTATATAATAGTATTTACCTCCATCCCTTTTAAAACTTGCAAATCTTCCTGTGTCTTGCCTGTTTTCATCATTCTTGCAACCTCCCTTTTGCTATATATTGTCTAACCCAGCACCAAGTTTTAACATTGTTTATCCTCCAGTCAGTGAATTATTCTCTCTTCCCTCCCACCTGTAGTAACCATCAAAGAATTATTCTTTTAGTGTGAAAAACTTATCTTGAATATTTGCAATACTAGTCACATTTAATATTTGCCCTTTTGGAATGACTAATTTCATTCGCCTTAACGTCCTCCACTTTCATCCATGTTATGAAGCTTTCCATAGATTCATCATTATTCTTCAATGTTGCATAGTATACCATTGTGTGTTTCAACCAAAGTTGGTTACCCATTCCTCCCTTGAGGCATTTAGGCTGTCTCCATATTTTTACATGGGTATGTATATATCTACTTGTGTCATTGGCCTTATTTCTTTGGTATATATACCAAATACAGTGATTGCTGAGTTATATGGTACTGCTATTTTTAACTTTTTGAGGCAGAGGAATACCAATTTCCATAGTAGTTGAACCATTTTACAGACCACCAGCAATGTAGGAGAGTCCCAGTCTCTCCACATCCACACCAACATTTGTTGATTTTTGTGTCTGTTTAAGTTTTCTGTTAATGTTGGAACATGAGTCAGTACTGGCTCGATGCCAATTAATAACAATTATTGTTTTGGTTTGCATCTTTCTAATGACTAATGATCACAGGCATTTCTTCATATGTTTGTTGGCTGCCTTAATGCCTTATACAGTTTTCTATATACATTTCTATATATTTTGGGATTAGTTCATAGTCTGATATGTCATTGGAAACAATATTTTTTCACAGTCTGTGGGTTCTCTTTGTACTCTTTAGGTGAACTCTTATGATGTACATAAGCATCTAATTTTTAGGAGGTCAAAGTCATGTATTTTGTCTTCTGCTGTTTGGGTATTTTTAGTTATGTTTGATTGTATATTTATTCTATGTATCAGAGCCCTTAAGTTTGTCCCTATTCTTTCATTGATGATATTTATAGTTCTAGAGTTTACATTTAGGTCTAGGTCTTTATTCCATGTTGTTTGCTTTTATATATGGTATGAGATATGAGTCTTGTTTAATTTTTCTGCAAATGGATTTTGAATTTTGTCAACACAATTTTTAAAGGGACTCTCACTTCCCCATTTAATGTTTTGGCCCTTTCTCAAGGATCAGCTTACTATGTGTGGATGGATTTACTTCTGATCTTTCAATTCTGTTTCATTGATCTATGAATATTTTGTTGTTCGAGTATTAGACTGTTTTGACCACTGTGACTCTCTAACAGATTTTGAGATCAGGCGGTCAAGAGGCCTCCAGTTTTGTTTTTCTTAAGTAATGCTTTCCTGTACCTTAGAAGAAAAACTCAGTTTTATGTTTAGGTTTTTTTTCAATATGTTTTGCATAGTGCCTATCAAAAAGTACAAAAATAACCCCAGGGCAAGACAATAGAATAGTCTTTATTATAATGAAATTTATTTTTTAATTTATTAATTTTCATTTGATGTTTATTATATTATTGACAGCCTGCTGGCATTTTATGTGATAACGACATGGATAGAATATTAGCAACATTTCACAAAATTTAATTATATAATTCCCATTTTGGTTCGACGGCACTTAACAACAACAACAACAACATTTTGGTTATAATAAGTCATGCTCATTCCTATTCACAGATGTATGGGTGAACCTAATCCTTGCTTCAAGAAGTGGCAGTAGGTATTCCTGCTGATAAAGAAGAATGCCTTGATGCCCATCTTACCCTACCTTTCATAGAGACATTAGTTTGCCTTTTTATTGGCATTGTTTCAAATATATATTAACCAGAAAGGAAGCAAGAGAGAAAAGTTATTTCCAATTGACAGATTAGCATCCACTACTTTTTAATGTGTGTTTTGATTTTCATCTTATAAATCTGAAGGAACATATTTGAATAGTTACTTGATATTCCTAAACATGAATATTTATTTAGTAATACAATTTATACCCATGGCTGGGGCAAATAAAGAATAATCTTTAGTCTTCATAATGCTTGAAAATTATGTCATAATTATTCTATCTTTTTAGAAATCATATATTATACTAATTTGATTACTTCTTAGTTTTATGGCAATTTGAATCCTATCAAATACAGTGATAATAGTAAAACCCTTATTGAATGACTACTGGTGCCATACATTTCTATAGGCACAACTGTTGTCTCATTCGCTGACCATGAGGCAGGAAACTTTATTATCCTCATTGTACTGATAAAGGAATTGAGGCCCAAAAGATTACGTAATCTGTTCAAAATCACATGACAGTTAAGTGGCAGAACTAAGCTATGACTCTGAATTCTATGGTTTTAAACTAATGCCTTTAAGAAAAAGTATATTTCCATAAATCATAGCTTAATATTAATTTTTAGACATTTAAATTTTGAAATAGCTCTCAACTAAAGTACACAATTAGATATAACATTTTTGATGAAGCCATTTGCTTTTATGGAATGATCAAACATTTTGAAATGGAACAACTTTATGAAATGTGTTTACTTTTTTGAACTATTTAGAAACTTTGTTATTGTTGCTGTTTTAAAGTGAAACCAAAAAGTCAATTTTCCTCATTATAATGCTAAGAAATACAGATTGCATTATTTGGCAAAATACTGGTGTGGCACTGTAGGATAATGCACTGGACCACAAGGTCAGTTTGAACTGCAAGGTTAGAAGTTCAAACCCACCAGTCACTCCTTAGAAACCCTATACAGGGTTGCTATGAGTCAACTTGAACTGACTCGATGGCACCTAACAACAAACAAATCTTTAGTAACTACAAAGAGATAACAAGTGTTAGAGAGAACATGAAATACTAGCAAAATTATGAGGATTGAACAACTAAATGTTTACAAGTGATTGCGCCAAATTTAGTTATAAATGTAGCACTCATGAATCGGGTTGCTAATCTCAAGGTCAGCAATTCAAAACTACTATCTGTTCCAAGGGAGAAATATTTACAGCCTCGGAAACTTTTTACAGGGTTGCTAGGAGTCACAACGGACTCCACAGCACATGACCACTACCACCACGCTGTTGTTGTTAAGTGCCGTTGAATCGGTTCCGACTCATAGCAACCCTGAACAGGGTTTCCAAAGCTGTAAATATTTATGGGAGCAGAAAGCCTCATCTTTCTCCCACGGAGCAGCTGGTAGTTTCGAACTGCTGACCTTGAGGTTCGCAGCCCAATTTGTAACCACAATGTTACCAGAGCTCCTTAGCTGTCTTTAAAGTGCTTATTTAATGATGGTTCCGTTAAAAAAAAAAAAAATCATCTAATAATGTTGTTTTAATGCTGATTAAGCACTTTGCAGATAGTTGCTAATGGTACTTTAAATGTTCATCAATAGATGAATCTACAAACAAAATGTTTTATGTCCATATAATGGAATGTTGTTAAATGCCTTTGATTTGGTTTTGACCCATAGCAACCCTGTATAGGGTTTCCAAGGAGGGGCTGGTGAGCTTGAACCATCGACTTTATGGTTCAAACAACTTTGTAGTCCAGTGCATTAACCCACAGTGCCACACCAGGACTCCATATAATGGCATACTGGTCATCAAAATGAATTAT
This sequence comes from Chrysochloris asiatica, assembly GCF_000296735.1. Taxonomy (NCBI): domain Eukaryota; kingdom Metazoa; phylum Chordata; class Mammalia; order Afrosoricida; family Chrysochloridae; genus Chrysochloris; species Chrysochloris asiatica. Next base: position 15,706,765 of record NW_006408519.1, on the reverse strand, counting down.
ATGTTAAGAAACATGGTTAAAAATGAAAATCAGTGTGATGACTGAAAGAAGTAAAAAAAAAAAAAAAAATTTAAAGAGTACTTGCTGTAAGAATCTATATGAAATTACAGAAAATACATGCCAAAGCTAAATTAATAGTGTTGGATTAGTGTATACTTGGGCACAGGGATGGAGACATGATGATTCTATGGAGGGAGTGTTCATTTTATGATTGTGGTGATGTCTTCTTGTTAAAATTCTTTCAATTTTGTACTTTAATTGTGGGCAGTTTATGTCATCAACTGTAAATACTACCAATTAATGTTTGTAACTTGAACACTGCTGTCAGGAGTCCTGGTGATGCAGAGGTTAAGTGCTGTCCTGTTGTCTGGAAGGTCCGAGATATAAATCTACCAACTGTTCCATGGAGTAAGATGTGGGCAATATGCTTTTGAAAAGATTTACAGCTTTGAAAACCCTATGAGGCAGTTCTACTCTATTGGATGGCTTAAACTTTATTATTTTTAATGCTATAATTATTCTGAGGGAAGATTATGAGCAAAATGTTTTAAATTATTTTGACAATTGCTAAAAAAAAAAAACCAATCACACCATACCATCCTTCCACAGTACTGTGTAGTTATGCTGGGTTTGATAATTCATTGCAATGTCCACACAGAATTCAGAAACCATACTCACAGTTATGGGAAGGTTGTTGTTGTTGTTATGTGTTATGGAATCGATTCTGACTCATGTTGACCCTGCACAAGGTGTCTGAGGCTGCAAATCTTTACCAGAGCAGAAAGCCTCATCTTTCTCCTGTGGAACAGCTGGTAGTTTCGAACTGCTGACCTTGAGATTAGTAGCCTGTTATGTAACCACTATGCTACCAGAGCTCCTCATTGGAAGGTAACAGGTTACAATTCATGGTCAGAGATGCTCAGGGCACAGTTCTTTCAGTGAGGACAGCTGATCCTCTGCCACTCCTGCTACTGCTCATTTGTCATAACTCTCTGTCCCTGTGTTGAGGAGGTTCAGTGTGCAGGGATCTCCAGGTGGGTGCAAAGGTTGCACTCCACTCCCGGATCTTCGTCCTTGATGGTAGTGAAATCTTCTCCCTATTTTAATATTGGCTCATTATATGTTTGAATTCTAAGTTTTAGCAATCAGAATTAACTCAAATTGTTAGCGATCGTTCCTATCTGAAGCGTGTCATCCTGTCAGTGTCTTCTTCTATCTTCTCTTACCCAGACCCCTCAGGAAAAGAGTCATTTTGTAAGAATTACAAGACTAAAACTAAAGGAGACCTATTAAATAATTCACTGCATGACAACAATTAAGAGTGCAAGAACAATAGTCTGTTCAAAAGGAATAAGGAAAATATCATTATATATCCTCAGAAATTATACTTTAGATGCTGATGTGGTTATATTTTATGGACTTCAAGTTTTTGTGCTGGCCTGTAAAGTTGGTTTGAAGTGCAAGGTCAGCAGTTCAGGTTCTTCAGATGCTCCTCAGAAACTCTATACAGCATCACTATGGGTTGGAACTGACTAAATGGTACTTAACAATAACAAACAATACAAAAAAGAGTGCTAGATATATAATAAACACTATAATACGGCAGGAGTCTTGGTGTAGTGCTGTATAATAAGCACTAGACCATAAGGTCAGCTTGAACCATAAGGTTGACTGTTCAAACCCTCCTGTTGCTACTTAAAAACCCCATACAGGGTCGCTATGAGTCAGAAATGATGAGGGAACTTAACACTAACAATAATAATAGGGTAAATTTATATCCAAGCAACAAATCAACAAATCAAACAAATTCATTATTTTAGATTAAATAATGCAATGAATTTCCAAGTGAAAAATTATTACCATCATCCATTTGTTTCTTAATTCTAGCGGTACATGCCTAAACATGTGAAGAAATTATTCTCATTAAAGCTGAAAACACCATTTGTTCCACATTATGTACTTTTCCTCCACTGTTTTGGTATTCCTCAAGAAATCCTACCGCATGAACCATCCACAAATCTATTCCTGAAATATTTTATATTGTTGTTATTGTTAAGTACTGTTGAATTGGTTCTGACTCATAGCGACCCTGTTTAGGATTTTCGAGGAGTGGCTGGTATATTTGGAATGTCAACCACGCAGTTCAATTGTCCTTGCAACTGAATGTTTATCCTATGACACCACAACAGAATGTCTTATTTATTAGAATCAGCTTTAAAAAAAGAGAATTATTTGTGTGTATATTTTTTTATCATTTTAGTTAATATGCCTATTCAGAGATCCTACACTATCCATCTATAAATTCATCAATCTGCAATCCATAAAGAAGTTCAAGGAAATGGTTGAAAAACAACAATAACTTCAGCTATTTATTATTACTAATAATTTGTTCTTAAATTATTTTTATTATACATGATAATTACAAATATTTTGATGCTTTTTTGAAAATATACTAGTCTTCCAAATCTTGCCATGTATTTCTTAATTTCCTACTATAATAAAATCAATTTAATGAAATAAAATTATATAAAACATAGTTACATAATTTTTACTAACATTTCCTATTTCCCCTTATCCTCTCTTTTAACTCAAAAGAAATTCAATTTAAGATTAAAATCAGCTACTGAACATACATACTTAGTTGATGATTTCATATTCTCTTAAAATAGTACTCTATCAATAATAAAACAATGTTTAATTATATTGAAAATAAAACTGAAATGACTAAATTTCTTAAAATGAAATTATTTGCTATATACTAACATAATATCTCCATCGCATCAATGGCAACTTCCAGCAGTACAAACAATATTAGCATACTGTAGAGCTATATTTCAGTGTTTGTACGATTAGATTGGAGTCCAAATTCATTTATGTAAATAACTATTTTTTCCTCGGGTGTGCCATGTGATTCACTGATTTAATATTTACTTTAAGAACAATTTCCCTATCTTTAAAACAAGAGCTTAATATAAGTAGTCTCTGTATTTCCTTTGAATTTTTCCTAAAATTTTTCTATCATAATCAATATATTAAATATTGACACAATCTTTGTACCGTCTAAGAATTATATACTCACACTTCATTAACTGTAGCCTACCAAGTTACCTTCAGTGGGGATACTCTTTGTGTGGATTCAGAGACAAATCTTTACCTTAAACATTCTCCATATATAAACCCTTACTATATGAAGATGTTCTTTTAGTAGTGAGCTAGCAAGTCCCTTTTAGGTTTTCCCATCACTGTGACTTTTTGAGATAGCTCTTCTCTTCAAATTGTTTTCATTGTCTTTGTTAAAATTTTGTATAAATTGATTTTTTTCTTACCTAGGGGAAAATGACAATGTCACATGTAATATTTTGTGTGGGATTCTCATGATGACATTTCCATCTACCTCTCAGAATAAGAGGGCTTTTAACCATGAGTCATAAGAACTTTCATATTTGAGTAGGCTTTATTCTTTTATTCTGGCCTTTTATTGAAGTATAATATTTAAATATTTTTTCTTTGTTTTCTATTTTACATTCAATACATCAAATTCCTTCAGAAAACAACTCCTCCAAACATTATTTATTCTAACGTGTTGTAAGAATTAAGTCTTGTGTTTCTATACCCCCAGAATTAGGATGAGTAGGAGCAGAATTTTAAAAGTAATCTCAATTCAAAAATAATGCTTGGATTTAGCCCGTGTGTCAAGAATTGTAGATAGGTAAGTTATATAACAAAAATAAGAGCATATTAGTCACTGTTTTCCAGTCAATGGAACAAAGACTGACAGTAAACAAAGGCTCATAATTGAAATTATGATATGTGCCAAAATGAAAACCAGAATATGCTTTTTGGAGAATATGATAAGGTATATGACACTGGCTTCAAGGAAAGCCTTCCTGAGGAACTGAACTTGTTCTCAGACCCTCAGACCTGAAGTCTAATTAGGTCCTAATGAGACTGGAAGCTCCATAGTAGGACAAGCATGTGTAGATGAGATGACAGCATTTCCTATTTGAGGAGCTAGTAGAATTCTAGGATGTGCACCAGAAATGGAGAGATAGAGATTTTATAGATAGTTAGATATAAGGCTGGAAATACAGAAAGACATAGCATATTTTAGTTCAAGGGTCATGAAGACTATGGAGTAAAATGCCTGTGTAGGATCATAAAATCACTTTATCTCCAGTTTGCCCCTGAGGACAAAGGCCAGTCCTTATTAAAATAATGGAATCATAGCTCATTAGAGCCAGAAGAGACCTTTGAGATCATAGAGTAAAATATATTAATTTTCTTTCAGATGAGGAAATTTAGACCCAGAGAGATTGAATTTTTTTTTCATAGTCATATAGTCATAGTCATGAACCCAAAAAAGAACCATAAACTATTCCTTCTAGGAACATCATTGTCATTGGACTATGGTGCTTCACACTTTACTTTTTTATCCATTGACTTTTACCATATCTAGTTGGCTGATTTACAGATATAATTTTGAAATTGTACAAGAGCTTGTTCAAATAACATATAACCATCACAATTTTGAAAACATTTTATTGTGAACTGAGTGAAGGTTTTTACAGAGTAAATCATCAGTTTTATATTCGATGATTGTTTCATCTCAGTGATTGCAATCCTTTCCATGTAACAACCATTATCCCACTTTCTTCCTGTGGTTCTTATTTCCATTCTAATCTCCTTCCCAACCCTTCTCAATTTTGTCCTTAGGCAAATGCTACCCTTGACCTTGAATGGTGAGCACTCCATGATGAGCACACCTTATTAGTACTGTTGCGTGCCCGTACATACCTATGTATGTTGTTGTCAGGTGCCATCAAGTCGGAACCGACTCATAGCAACCCCATGCGATCCCAAACTAGCTATACATGGGTATAGCTAGTTTGAAAATTGATCCATGAGAGTAAGTTCCACTCCAGACCTAAAGGAAGACTGAAGGCCATAGCCTTGGGTTCCTTCAGTCTCTTTGTGACCTGTAAGCCCAGTCTCTTTTATAATTGTAAATTTTGTTCCACATTGTGTCCCACTCTATCTCAGACCTTCTAATGTGATCCCTTTCATAGCATTTAATAGTGGTAGGGTAAGCACCATGTAGGTCTTCAGGTCTTAGAGTCATAATCATCACATTTTTTTTATGAAAATAATGTTTTTATTTTCAAGCTAACCATGTAACTTAAAATATATTGTATTTGTGATAATTCATTACATCCACCTTCCAGGAGGAAGCTATTCTAAATTAAAGTGTCAATGCAAGTAGAAGCAATGGTTTTGGAGACTGAAATTTTATTCTTCATGTGCTACATAAGCAAAAGATAGAATGTTTCAGAGAAGGAGTCTCTAGGTGAAACATTTAAGACTTTGACTATTAGCCTTGGAGAACTGTTTCCAAAAGACCATAAGCTGAAAAATCTTGTTGAGCCATTCAACTAGAGTTGCTGTTTTAACTTATGGAATTGGAATCAACTTGATGGCAAGGAGGAACAAGAAAATGTCAGATATGTGACATCTTCAGGTTATCAATGAATGTGGTGCTGTATGATGAGCACTGGTCTGCTAATCATAAGGTCAGCACAGCTGCTTCTTGGAAACTCTATAAAGGATTTCTATGAGTCAGGATCCACAGCACTGAATAATAACACGTTTTCTAAACTTGATTTTTAATGCCAGAAAAGAATTATTCTTCATGGAATTAAATAAAATTCAACTATGATGTTTGCTAATCTCAACTGTTAAAGAAATCTTATTGTTTTAAATCAGAGCATTCAAACAGGGTCAAATCGATTTGATTATGTACAAAGAAGTATTTATTTATATAATGTGATTGTTTTCTTAATGTAACTTTATATTTGTTGATAACCACAATGATAATAGTAATTACTTAAAGTCCATAGTTTAAAACAGTTTTCTCCCCCACTTCATAATATTATGGGTGGGCTGAATCTGCTGATCTATGCTGAACTTGATCCCATGTGTCATTCTTTCTCTTGGTAACAGTTGTTGTCAGGATGTGGTCTTTTCTTGACAATGGCAAAGATGTAAGAAGCAAAGCAAAACAAAACAATTTTACAGCTCTGCTCAAATCCATTGACCAAATCAAGTCACTTTAGTAAGCTTAGACTTTATGTATACATTGTTTATAGTAATCAAGTGTACCAGTTTGTACCACAAACTAATGTTTATAACACAAACATTAATGTGAATATTAATGAAGAGCTTTTGTTGAACTACTAATGACGTCAATGTTTCATTTAAAGCTAAATAAAAATATAGTCTCATTTTAAACCAAATAGGCTGACTATCCAGTGATCTCAGAATGATATAGTATTGAAATAAATTGGTGAGATGACTTCTGAAATGGAAAAGAAATGGTGGGGTAGGGATTGGGGAAAAAAGTTCTTTCTGATGTGGAAAGGAAAGATATGATTTAGTGACAGTAGATAAAGGTGATATAGCAAGAATATATATATAAAGATATGGAACTATTCACAGTAGTTAAAACTTAAAGAAGATGTTTTGTTGAGTAATATATTTAAATGTTAAGTAATATATTTAGTAGCCTTTCACATTGTAAATAGTTATCATGCACATTTGTAGAATTTAAATACTGAACTTCAATTCTTGTAGAGTTTCACCATACCACAAAAGAGTAAAATAATTATAAACTTGTTATTGAAGCTTTCTATTGAAAGACAAAATAGAAACTTTTTTGGCAAAATATACTGAATGAACAGTGTTGTTGTTGTTGTTGTGATGTGCCATCAAGTCAGTTCTGACCCATAGTGACCCTGTATACGGTGTCCGAGGAGTGGCTGGTGAGCTTGAACTGCTGACCTTGCCTTCCAAATGGCTTTGCAGTCTGGCACATTAACCCACAGTGCAACACCAGGACTCTGAATGAACATTCATCACTAGGATATTATTAGTAAGGTAGTATCATTCAGGTGTTGAAGCATGGACTTCTAGTCAGACGTGGCTTAGAATCCACCTCTTTCTTACTCATCAGAGAGCTTGGGTAAGTGACTTAAGTGTTTGATGCCTTAGTTTCCTTACTTATAAAATAAGAAGGATAATAATTTTTACCTTACTAAATATTGTGAGAATAATGAGATAATGCATCTAGACTCTTAACTCAGACATAATATTTTTTTAGAATCACACAGAAATGGGATCCTTATCTATTATGTATTGTTGTGGTTGTTAAGTGCCATCTAGTTGGTTCCAAGTCACAGCAAGCCTATAGAGGGTTCCGAGGAGTGATGGTGGGTTTAAACTGCTGACTTTGTGGTTCAAAATGACCTTGCAGTCCAACAGATTATCCTGCAGGACCACAACAGTTACATAAAATTCTACATTATATAAAATTTTGATTTTTTTTCCCAAAATGCATGGAATCCAAAATACTATTAAAATACCTTACCATAGTGTATCGAGAATCATAACTTACATTTATTTAGTTTGTCTTCAAATAAGTCAACTGTGGATGGAATATTTAAGTATGATTAAAGTAGAGCAAATACTACCCAAAAAGATGTTCAGAAATATTTTGTGTTAATAGAAATGATTGAAAGCTCCCAGTGGCTACTCCCACAGATCTGGTTAGTACAGTCTCCTGATTCAGTCTACAACTCAGTTACCATGGGTACTTTGCTGGTTCCACATACACATACAGACACATACCAAAACAGCAACTTCTGAGGCATCAGTGAGTAATGTATTAAAACCACTATATGCAACTATCATACACAGGGAGTCCAACGTCACAACATTTTCATACTACATTATGTTTATTTCACAGTAAAACTTTTATTCAAAAGGACAGGCAAAACTACTCAAAATAATAATATTTTCAATTTTTATACAATATATCCTTGATAGCAATAAGAAAAACACTGTAGGACACAATATTGCCTCTCTATTTTATCTCAATAGTGAAGACAAGTAGAGTGATCACCAAGATGTAGCACTGTCAAAAGAAAAAAAAAAAAAAATCCCTCAAATATCAAAAAGCCCTTTTTTGTTCCTCTTCTCTTCCTTTGAAATACAGACTAGATTATACTTTGATAAATATCTTCATTTATGCTTTTGGCTATAACATATAATCTATTATATACTAGATTTTTTTGCATTTCATAAATGGCACCAATAATGAATATTTATTAAGCACCCATCTGTATATATGAAGCTATTAGACATATTAAGTAGATACTAGAAACAGAATGATTCATACAAATACACAAATTCAAGCAGCATTTACATTGTAAAATAGAGTACAAAATATAGTTACATTGCCAGTTAATATCTGCATAAATGACATATGTTTTTGTTGTTATTCATGGTTTGTGTGCTGTGAAACTGTGTGGGAAGAGAAATCACATTTTTTCTTTCACTTAATGAAAGAACCTGACAAAACCTGGGAAATTTAGGTTTTCATAATATGAATTTTTATGTTTATTTAAATAAATGTGCGACCATGGTCTTGTGTGTCTTTTCTTTCTGGCCACAACATTTTCAAATTTGGGTCAGAAAAGATTCATAATCTTCAAAAATTCAAATTATTTGAACTAAAAGAAATAAATGAAAATGGAAAAATAAAATACCAATCAACATGTGAAGTTGGATACATGCTAAATCATCAGATCCAAAGCCATGATTATTATGCTTGGGGTCTTTTAAAGAATGGATGAAGTGGGGGGGAAAGTCTAATAAGATATGAATTTAAGTTACATTTTTTACCATCTATCTTTATAACAGTGAATCAGCTCTAATTCCTTATCCAAGGATATATTCCTCAAACAGCCACAGTGCATCTCACATTATCACAAACCTGCTTTTAACAATGTGTCTTCAAAGAAATTTCCTATCACCTTTGGATCTGAAAATAGGAGACAAATATTTGATAAAATGGAAAATTTCAAGACACCCTACTAAATATGCCTCTACATTGAAGTTTGAAGATGTGGCCTTTGTTTAAAACATAGAATTTGGACATATAAAATGTAATTGAAAACAAATGATGTATGTTATTCTGAGTGGTTCAAATTCTTGTCACTTACATTTTAGTTAATTTGAAATTGATAATCATAAACTGATGATTTAGTTTCCTAAGAAAAACATTTCAGTAGGATTTCTTAATGTGTAAATTCTGGAAACAATAGAATAAGACAAATACTTATCAATCAATGAAGGAGAAAAATACACGAGCAATAAAAGAATAGCCACATTGTTATATCCAGTGATCTTCCTTTGACAATGTAACTTACAAGGATATAGTCATTGTGTGTACACAATTGGTGCTGCTGTTATGTTTTCCCATAGTTTAAATAGGGTGCAGACTGGAAAAGGTGATGAGGTGTATTACTCTCTAAAATAAAAGCTGCTGATCTTGGAAAATCTACTTTATGCAAATATGACTCAGAACTGTCAGGAAATAGAAAATAACTAAAGTCAATGAATATCTATTACATACCAAAAGTCATGCTAAAAGCTACATATATGTTATTTAATCTTCAAATATACAAAAAAATTCACAAGTATATTTTATAATTTCTAAGGTTACCAACTTTATTATAAACTGATGGATAAAAATGACTTTCTAGATCTGATAAAAGATACCTTTTTTTTAGAATTCAGATCTAGAATGGTATTGCAGAGTTTAAAGCATTTCATCCTGGTGTGGCACTGTAGATAAACACTGGCCTGCTAATGAAAAGATTATCAGTTCAATCCTACAAGTTGTCCCTCAGAAGTGCTATATGGGTTTGCTATGAGTTGGAACCTACTGTTGGTACGTAACAACATCCATTATATAAAAATTTCAAATAATTGTATTATGAAATCGGTATTCAATATAACAGTACGTTGTTTAACCTAGAAAGTAGGTTGGAGGTAAAGTGATTTAGGATAAGTCCATGACAGTAATGATTCATTTTTATTTTTATTTTCCAATAACACATTTTAAAAATCATCTGGGTTTGAGACCCACTCAATTGTAAATATAAATGCATGTGTTTGTTTTTTTCTGACTAGTTCTACAATGAAAATGACTATGTGAATATTTCAATATACTAACTTATTCACAAATTATATAAAATATATAAATTGAAAACCCATGGCTTTAACTTTAGTTAGTTAAAAAATCTACTTTATATTTTTTTCTTGTAAAATACCAGTAAAAGGAAATTCAAAGTGATAAACTCTTGAGTTAGTACATTAGATTTTCATTAATGTGTTCCATTCATGTATTCTAAGGACACTTGGTGTGGCGCTCTAACATCAGCACTGGACTGTGAACCACAAGGTTGGCAGTTCAAACCCACCAGCTGCTCCTTGGAAACCCTATACAGAGTCCCTATGAATTGGAACTGACACGATGGCACTTAACAACAACAATAAGGCTCATGTATTCTAAGAGTGCTATAAGTCTGTATGGAGCTCTGGTAGCGTAGTGGTTACGAATCGGGCTGCGAACCTTAAGGTCAGCGGTTCGAAACTACCAGCCGCTCCGCGGGAGAAAGATGAGGCTTTCTACTCCCGTAAAGATTTACACCCTCGGAAACCCTGTACTGGGTCGCTATGGGTCGGAACCGACTCGACGGCACTTAACAACAACAACATAAGTCTGTATGATAAGCACTGGACAAGGTGGGCAGTTGGGGCCCACCAACCACTCTGCAGGAGAAAGATGAAGCTTTCTGCTCCTGCATTTACCAATTTACAGCCTCAGAAAGACTATGCAGGGTGGCTATGAGTCAGAACTGACTCAGGCACTTATTCATAACAACAAATCATGTATTTAATAAGCTGACATTTATTAACCATCTCTTTTTTATGGACCTGTACTATGACAGGTGATGTGAAAATAAGATCTTGCTTTATGGCATTCCTGCCTTGTCAGAAAAGAACTAGATATAGATATAAATGATAATGAATTTTCATAATGTAATAATAGAAACTTTTACTAATTACTGTGGTAATGCTTAAAATTGCAGAAGAACAAGGTATCAAGGCAGGTTATAGATAAAGAGGTGATTTCAGGCCAATAGAAATTGAAATGTAAAGGGTGGAAATCCTAGATGCAGGAGAAAATCACATGATCAAAGGCATGGAATTCTTAGATACCTGGATCAAAATGATCAGTAAAAGTGATTATTATAAATGCACCATGATGGTAAGAAAGTAGTAACACCAACAGATAAGACAGGTTAAGTGCTTTTAGGCCATTGGGAGTCACGAAGGGAGTTAAGTAGTCTGTCACATGATACAATTTATGTTCAGATTAGATCACTCTGGAGTCCTAGCAGTGCTGTAGGATAAGTACTGAACTGCTAACCACAAGATCAGTGGTTCAATGCCACCAGCCACTCCTAGAAATCCCTGTTTAGGGTCCCTATGAGTCAGTACCAAGCCGACAGCACTTAACAGCAACAATGTATCAGAATCAGCTCTACTGCATTTAACAATAGCAATAACCATAAGATCACTCTGCCAATTTTTTGGAACGTGAATCAAAGGGGAAAAAAAAAAAAAAAAAGATAATTGAGAGACTATTTCAATTGTCCAGATGAGAGATAATGGGAGTTTGATTCAAGACATTCAGGTTAAAGTTGTAATAGAACCTACAGACTTTTAAAGACAAAATTAACAGTTCCTAGAGTCCAAAAGGAGTCCTGGTATGGCACTGTAGGATAAGCACTGGGCTGCTAACTGCAAAGTCAGTGATTCAAACCCACCAGCAGCTTCTCAGAAAACCTATAACGGACCGCTGTGAATCAGAACTGACTCAATGGCACTTAACAACAACAAGGACACCATAATCTAATAAAGGAACCATGGTTGCAAGTTGGGCTGTTAACCCCAAGGTAAGCAGTTCAAATCTACCAGTTGCTGTGGGAGAAATAAGAGACTTTCAGCTCTTGTTAAGTTTTACAGACTTGGAAAACCTATACAGAGTTCCTATAAATTGGAACGGACTAGATGATATATAACCATTACCACTACCAGAGTCCAATAAGATGTGAAAGTAGTCTTGAAATTTAGGGTAAATTAAAAAATAACTACCAGCTATCTGATTCAATGATTGGGTGAACAGCTGGGACTTTAAGGTAATAGGCTATATATGAAAGGAATATCATATTTGGAAATGGGGAAATAAAGACATTGATTCAGATAGTACGAATTTAGTAGGAGGTCAAAGAAAAAGAGGAAGACCCCTCAATAGGATGGATTGCTGCTGCAACAGGGGTTTCAAACTTAATGATTAAGAAGATGGTGGAGGATCAGGCATTGCTGCATTCTGTTGTACTGGTGGCCCTGTGGGTTTTGCTTTGGGCTGCTAATTGCAGGGTTGGTAATTCAGATCTACCAGTCAAATGAAGTTGTCTGTGTCTGTAAGATTTACAGTCTCAGAAACCCTGTATAGACTGTGAATTGGAATCAATGCAATGGCCATGTGTTTTAGGGTTATTGGCTATAATATTGTTTTGTTAGGAGCCTTTGAATCCATTCCAGTTCATAGTGACTTTATCTATGTAAAACAGAATAAAACACTGCTTCATCCTCACAATTGTTATTATGTTTGAGCACGTTACTGACGTCACTGTGTAAATCCACCTATCTTGTTGAGGGTCTTCCTGTTTTTTGTTGACACTCCACTTTACCAAGCACAACGGCCTTCTCCAGGGACTGGTCTTCCCATGTCCAAAGTACCTGAGTCTAGCTATTGTTGCTTCTAAGGAGCAGACCAGCCATCCTTCTTCCAGAATAGATTTGCTTGTTCTCCTAGCAGTTCTTAGTACTGTAAATATTGTTTAGCAACATCATAATTCAAATGTGTTGATTTTTTTTGCAGTCTCCCTTATTCATTGACCAGCTTTCATATGCATATGGGGTGATTGAAAATACCATGACTTGGGTCAGGCAAATCTTAGCCCTCAAAGTGACATCATTGATTTTTAACACTTTAAAAAGGCATTTTGCTAAAGACTTACCTAATGCAATACATTGTTTGATTACTTGCCTGCTACTTCCTTGAGTGTTCATTGTGGATCCAAGGAAGGTGAAGTCTTTGACAACTTCAAGACTATCTCCATTTATCATGGTATTTACTAGTCCCATTGTGGAATTTCTGTTTTCTTTGCATTGGGGTGCATGCAATCTGTACTGAAAGCTGTATTTTGATCTTCATCAGTAAGTATTTCAAGTTCTTTTGATTTCTAGCAAGCCAGGATTGTGGTAGCTGCATCTCAATGGTTTTTAACGAGTTCCTCTAATCCTAATGCCATGTTCTTCTTCATATGATTCAACTTTACAGATCATTTGCTTAATATACAGATTGAATAAGTATGGTCAGTTTGTTGTACTGTGGCACTTGTGTGTTTCTGGAAGCTCTACCACCAGTGTTTGAAATACTAGCAGGATCACCCCTGGTTGACTGTTTTCAGTGGAGCTTCCGGGTTAAGAAAGACGATTAAGAAAGAGAGGTAGAGCACTTATAAAAGGTTAGCAACTGAAAAACGTATGAGTAGCAGCTATGATACAATGATGATAATATATGTTAGCATTGCATACAAATAAGTTCCACAATTCAGAAATTTGTTAGGCTTGGATCTGTTCTAAAATAACAGATATCTTTGGAGATTTTGTGCCAATTAAATGACTGGAAACTTATAGAGCGATTATGAGCAGGTGTAGAAATGCTGTCAGATATCAGAAGCGAATGTGCTAAAGATGGACTTTAATGCAGATAAGGTTACAGATATGAAGTGGAGAAAAGAATCAAGAAATCATTCACTCCTAATGGTTCTATTTTCTATAAATTCAGATGCAAAGTGCATAGCACACTTAAAACAAAGAACAACAGAAAAAGAAGGAAAAAAGTAGGGAGTACTTGCTCTAGCCTCACAAGACTTGAGAATCAAATGCAGCAGGAAAGACCATATCTTACTTTTCTGAAAGTTCAAGCAAATGTCATTTCCCCTTTTCCCTGTATGTTCTCTATTTTGCTAAAGCATGCAATGTTTCTATGTTATTCCTCTATGAATGACTATACCCATGTTTTATTCTTAGTGCTAATATTAAAATTAAAAGGAACCTTTTTGTCAAAAATTGCCCAGCTATTTCTAGTTGGACAAAGTTCCTCCCTTAAGAGACTCCCTACAAGGGGAACATGTGTACAATATTCACTCATTTCTTTATGCTTAAAACATTTTAAATAGCTGTTTTACATGAAGGAAAGTTTGACTAGATAAAAGATCCTGGGTTCTCACTCTCTTTCCTTAAATTTTTTAAAAACACTCTTTCACTGTTGACTTTCTTTGTGTGTTGTTTTGGAAGAGTCTTTGCTTAGATCCAGAAATAATGGAGGCAGTAGTTAGGAAATCAGATGGCATATTGCATTAGAAAAATACGTTGCAAAAGACATCTTAAAAGTGTTAAAGAGTGAAGACGTCACTTTGAGGACTGAGGTGTGCCTGACCAAAGCCAAGTTTTATTTCATTACACACTGTTTTATATACATTTAATGTCTTGGTATTTATATTTATGATTCAGAGAGATTTTTATATGCCCAGATGTTTCTTCAAATGCATTTAATTTCGTTTGGGGTATTGTATTACAATTTTGTTTAGCTATATGGCTATTTTCAAGGAGAAGATTTCCACCACCAGTAATGCTTTGATTCTGATTTCTAACTTATCACAGTTGTTTGGTGTAACCGTGGTTACTTTTTCTGTTTTACATCATATACTTTGAGCATGTTATCAATCGCAACTAGTCTCTGGAGTAGTGTATCATGCTTGGTAAAATAGAGAAAGAAATAGAAGACTCTCAACAAGATGAGTTAACAAAGTAGTTGTAACAATATTCTCAAACTCAGTACGGATTGTGAGGATGGTACAGTACCAGGCAGTTTTGTTATACATAGGCTTACAATCTGCCAGAACTAACTAGAGTACACCTACCAACAACAATAGTCATTTTATAGAGAGTTTCATAATTTGGGAATGCCCTCTTCTTTACAGTTTCTTTCATGGGTGGTGTTGGTAGAGAGAAAGAAGGTTGTCATGTCTTAATATTACTTTCTTTGGGATGCTCCCCGCCCCACCAACTTATCTCCAACAAATAGTATCCTTTCCCTATATATTTACATTTTTCTCAGAATTATTGCTACTCAAAGAGTGCTACATCCAATCTAACACATTTTAAAGTACATTCTAATTAATCAGCTTTATAAACAGCTACTCCCAACATATGTTTAACATGTACTGATAAACTTTCACTTTCTGGGGATCATGTTTCTTGTGCTTTGATTCAGTCCTCTGTGTTCTTTAAATATTTGTTTTAATGGACTTTCTTAAACTTCCTCTCTTACCGATCTAATGCTAGTATAACAGAAATACTACCGATGGCTTGTTTTAACAAACAGAAATCTATTTTCTCACAATTTAGGAAGCTCAAAGTCAAAATTCAGGGTACCAACAGCCATGGGTACCTGGTATGGTGCTGTGTGTTAATGCACTGGACTATAACGTCCGTTTGAACCATTAGGTTGGTGGTTCAAACTTACCACTTGCTCCTTGGAAACGCCGTACTGGGTTGCTATGAGTTGGAACCTACTTGACAGTATTTAACAACAACACTAGGAGAAGTCTTTCCAACTCTTTTGACTCTGTGAAAAGGTCCCTAATCCTTTTCACCTCTGTTCCTTGGTTCCTTGGAGATCTTCATCAGGATTTATGTCATCTTCTCTCTTCTCTTCTTGTATACTTACGTAATTTATCTGTTTCTTTTATATACTAAAATTGAATAGCTATAACACATCTTACACTGATATTGTCTCATTAACACAGCAAGGAAAACTCATCCTAGATGGGATTATATTCTCATGTATGTTGTTGTTGATATGTATCGTTGAATTGATTCTAACTCTTAGCAACCCTATATGATAGAAGCAGAACTGCCCAATAGGGGTTGTTAGCTTGTATTCTTTATGGGAGCAGATTGACAGGACTTTTCTTCTGTGGGGCTGCTTATGGATTCAAACTGCTGACCATTTGTTTAGCAATCAGTGCTTAGCCACTGCATCACTAAGGCTATTAGCCGTATGTATAAAGGAAATAACACAAATTGATTTCTGTTGGAATTATTAAAAATCTACTTACAGTTAGGAATTGTAATACTCTCTTCTGTTAATGCTGAAGAATGTCTCATATATAGTTTTATTTTCATAATTTTTTAAGTGTAATACATAGGATTCGGGATTAGTCCGCCACCATTTTTCTCCAGATATAATTAGGTAATCATGATATTTAGAGTTTATGCAGATCTTAGAATTCATTCTGTAGGAATCCTTAGTTTAGAAATGAAGAAATAGGAGAGAGTCCAGGGCACTAGGTGAATTTATTAGAGTCAAATGGTCATATGACTAAATTCTGTGTTTATTTACTATGACTCTTGTTTTCCCAATACACTGTGTTCCTTCTAAAAATCAAATTCCAATTAATAATTTGTCTCATGTTATCATTTGTAAAATGATGATATTCAAGAACATAATTGAGTTATAAAATAATGATGAATATTTTGGAACTGGTTAGATGAATATTTTCCATATAATTTATGATGAGTGAGTGACCAATCAGTAAGCCTGAAATAAGGTTTACTTAAAGAAATGAAGATTTTTGTTAGGTTTTAATGCACCTGAAATATGTTGAGAATTAAAGACATTGCATACAATTTCAATATAATATCCAATGATTTGAAAACTATCAATGTGTTTCTCTGCTATTATTAATAAAAATGTCTCTTTCCTTTTTACTGTTTATCTTAATGTAGGGTTTTCTTATCATAGAAACTCAACATAACTTCAATTCATTTTAGTTATCAGTTGAACAGGAGAATAATAGGATTATAATAGTATGCATCTGAATTCCAGGTCATCAGTACCACTTATTCTCTTTATTTAAGTAAGATGATTATACATGGAAGATTGAGGAATACCAATTAAATGTATAAAAAAATAACAGAAACATATACATGTGTGTATGTATATTGTTGTTAGGTCCCATCGATTCGGTACCAACTCATAGTGACCCTGTACACAACAGAATGAAACACTACCCAGTCCTGGGCCAACCTCACAATTGTTGCCACGCATGAGCCCATTGATGCTGCTGCTTTACCAATCCATCTTACTGGGGGTCTTCCTCTTTTTCTCTGACCCTCTACCTTGCCAAACAGGATATCCCTCTCCAGTGACTGGTCCCTCTGACAATATATCTGAAATATGAGAGACGAAATCTGGCCATCCGGCCTCCAAGAAGCACTCTGGCTGCACTTCTTCCAACACAGATCTGTTTGTTTTATTGGCAGCCCATGATACTTTCAACTACTCTCCTCCAACACAATAACTCAAATGCATCAATTCTTCTACAGTATTCCTTCTTCACTGTCCAGCTTTTGCATGCATATGAGGTTACTGAAAATACCATGGCTTGGGTCAGGTGTACCTTAATCTTCAAGCTGACATCTTTGCTCTTCAACACTTTAAAAGGGTCTTGTGCAGCAGATTTGCTTAATGCAATATGTCATTTGATATCTTGACTGCTGCTTCCATGAGTGTTGATAGTTTATCCAAAAACAATGAAGTCCTTGACAACTTCAATCTTCTCTTTGTTGTCAAGAATATTGTTTATTGATCCAGCAGTGAGGATTTTTGTTTTCTTTACATTGAGATGCAATCCATACCAAAGACTGTGCTCTTTGATCTTCATAAGTATTTTAAGTCCTCTTCATTTTCTGCAAGCTAGATTGTATCATCTGCATATCACAGGTTGTTAATGAGTCTTTCTCCAATCCTGATGCCACATTTATCTTCAGATAACCCAGTTTGTCAGATTATTTTCTCAGCATACAAATTAAATAAGTATGGTGAAAGAATACAACCCTGTCACAAACCTTGCCTAATTTTAAATCATTCAGTGTTTCCATGTTCTGTTCCAACAATTGCCTCTTGGTCTATGTACAGATTCCTCATGAGCACAATTAAATGTTCAGCAATACTCATACTTCGCAATGTTGTCAATAGCTTGTCATGATCCACACAATTGAAGGTCTTTGCATAGTCAATAAAGCACAGGTGAACGTCTTTCTGATAGTCTTTGCTTTCAGCCAAGAGCCATCTGATGTTAGCAATGATATCCCTCATTCCACGTCCTCTTCTGAATCTGGCTTGAACATCTGGAAGTTCTCTATTAATGTACAGTTGCAGTAGTTTCTGTATTACCTTTAGTAAACTTTATTCACATGGGATATCAAAGATATTCTCTGATGATTTCTGCATTCTGTGTATGTAATATAGGCATATATATCTCTATCTATAGATATCTCTATCTCTATCTATCTATCTATCTATCTATCTATCTACACACACACATTCTGGAGTCCTGGTGTGGTGCTGTAAGTTAATGTTCTGGACTATGAAGTCAGTTTGAACCACAATGTCAGCAGTTCAAGCTCACCAGCTGCTCCTAGGAAACCCTATATAGCACCGCTATGGGTCGTAACAGACTCGGCAGTACTAACAACAACAACCACATACACACATCAGTCTTCATAAACTAAATGGTAGTTCCATGTATTTTAGAAATTGGCATGTAATTTTTAGATAATTCTAGCTCAGATATAGATCTATTGTTTACTCTAAGTCAAATGACAATTCTTTAAAAGACAACCAAAATATTTAATTAAATAAAACTACATCTGAAAGTATAATGTCTGAAGTAAACTAATCAGAAATGCTATTTTCCAATTATGTATAGGGAGGATTACAGACATGGAATACATAATGAAGGGTCTCAGATATATACATATTTTAAATAGTATTTCCATGTTTTCAAAAATAATCTTTAAAATTTAGTACCATGCTTTTAACTGATGATGAAAAGTTTGAACTCTTAAATATAACTGTCTTTTAAGCTTCTTTGAAAAGTGGATAATATGAAAGTGTTTCCATAAAACAACAACAACAACTTCATGTCTGCAACAGTGCCTGCAAAGGATGATGGTAAGAGATGACGTAACTGAAATACTGGCAGCAGTAGGAGTAGTTTTTTTGTATTCCAGGTAGTACTGAGGAGGAGTTGAATTATACTCAGTACCCAGGAGTTATTGGGTGGGTTTGCATGATAGTGTCATTTGTTTAACATGTTCTAATAATTCTGGTTGATGTGTGGAGACTAGACAATAAGAAGGCAAACAGGCAAACAAGGAGAGTCATTAAGGGCTATTGTGAATGTCCAAGGAAAGGAGTAAGTGTTATAGAAATTGGGTGTTAGTGGTGAAAAGAGGGAACACTGTAGAAAGAGCAGAGGCAGGGAGAAATATCAAAAATATGTTTTACATACGTTAAATTTGAGGTTCCAGTTTGATATTCAAATAGACCTAAGAAGTAGGCAGTTGGATACAAATCAGTAGCTCAAGTGGAAGTTTATCTATAGAGATTTAGAATTCATCAATTTACAAACAACAATTGTATTTATGGTAGTGAATGAAATCACCTGGAGAGGATGTGTTGTCAGTGAAGAGGTTTGAGGTCTGTGTTCTGGATAGCTCATCATTTAGAGGTGTGTTGATAAAGGAAAAATGGACCGTAGTCTGAATGGAGAAGTAAGAGAGTGTGCTATTTTGGGAACTATGTTAAGAACATGTTCCCAAAAGTAATAACCTGCTGCCTCAAATACTGTAGAGAAACTGACATAGATGAAGACTAAATATTGATTACCAGTTGGGCAAAATGAGTGACCTTGAAAAATCTGATTGGAATGGTTTTATAATTGGTCAGAGAGGAATTAGGAGCAGTAAATATAGACAATTCTGTGAAAGGAGAGAAAAGTAAGGTCAAATAAGGTTTTTTGATTATTATTTCTGTTTTTAGATGGGAAATATTCAGAAAATTCTTATGCTGATTTGATGATCCTGTACATTGTTACTTATAGTGTTATCCATAGTGTTTAGCCAGAAGTCTATGTGCATAATTAAAACTCATAAGTATAATATAAAAATATTTGCAATATTTTCATAATGTTCCATAATTTCCATAGTAAGACTTAACATTTACTATCATGGATTGGCACAGTGGCAGCATCAATGGCTCAAACATAGCAACAGTTGTAAGGTTGGCCAGAACCAGGCTGTGTTTTGTTCTGTTGTATACAGTGTCGCTATGAGTCAGTACCGACTCCATGCCACCTAACAACAACAAGAATCATGTTTTTAACTGATGATGAAAGTTTTAAAATGTGAAATGTAACAGCATTTTAAGCTTCTTTGAAGTGGCTAATATGAAACTTTTATTTATATATATATATATAATTCATTTGTATCAAAATGTAAATCTATTTCAGCTTTCATTCATTAACAAATCCTTCCAGTAGCAGGCAGGAATGTCAGGTGAATTGAATTGATGTTTATAAACATCACTGATTTACATTCTGGCAAAAGTAGTTTCTTGAAAGACAATAGTAACAGTTGGTAGGCTATGAGTATCACTCAAGTAATGGAAGGAAGAAAATCATTGAAGCAAGAAAAAAGAGGCATTAGTAGAAATACCAGCAGCTTCCTGCTGCTTCTTGATATTTTTAGATGCCATTGTGTTGATTCAGACTCAGTGACCATTGTGACAAAGCAGAACTGTCTTACAAAGTTTTATTGAATGTAACTTTTACAGAAGCATAACAATATTTCTGTTGCAAAGCTATTGGTAGGCTAGAAACATCAACCTTTTGGTGATCATACAAGTGCTTGATGGTTGTGTCATCAAGGCTTGCCTTTAGGAATACATCATTCATTTTTAGGTTCACTAAATTCTGCTCATACCCTAGTTAAGTGTGTCATTTTGTCTCCAGCTAGGATCTAAAGTGATATATTTTTAATCCTTTATTCATGTATAGTATCAATATTATTTTTTAATAAATAAATTTATGGATCATTTAAATTTTTATTGAAGGAAAGAAGAACGTCAGTAAACTATAGGTCAAATTCCTTTGCCAAATACTAGATTCTCACTCATGATTGTGTAATAAAATCACCTGGGGAGTTACAAATCATGAGACGTCCTCAATCCTTATCAAGAATTGATGGTATTGAATGAAGATATACAAACTACACTCAAAGCCCTGGAAAAAAAAAAATAATAAGGTTCCAGGATTTGACATCCTACTGATTGATGCAAATTAACTGATGTAGCACTGAAAGCCCTCGCTCATCTATGTCAAAATATTTGGAAGACAGCTACCTGATTGAATGACTAGAAGCATTTATCTGTGTCATTCCAAAGAATTTTAATACAACATAATGTGTAAACTATTTAACTGCATCACTGTTGTCAAATGCAAGTAAAATGTTGTGAAGATAATTTAAATCCACTTATATCAACATTTGTTGTTGGTGTTAGGTACCATCAAGTTGGTACCAACTCATAGTGATCCTATGCACAACAAACAAAATTCTGCCCAGTTCTGGGCCAACCTCGCAACTGTTGCCATGCTCTGCCACTTTGCCAATCCATCTCACTGGGGGGTCTTCCTCTTTTTCTTTGACCCTTCACCTTAACAAACATGATATCCTTCTCCAGAGACTGGTCACTTCTAACAAAATGTCCAAAGTATGAGAGACAAAGTTGGGCATCCTCAGATCCAAGGAGCACTCTGGCTGCACTTCTTCCAATACATACCTGTTTGTTCTTTTGGCAGCCCATGGAACTTTCAACTATTCTCCTCCAACACAGTAACTCAGATTCATCAATACTACGGGCTTCCTTTTTCACTGTCCAGCTTTTGCATGCATATGAAGTTATTGAAAATACCATGGCCTGGATCAGACGAACCTTAGACCTTAAGCTGACATATTTGCTCTTCAACACTTTAAAAAGGTCTTGTGCAGCAGATTTGCTTAATGCAATGTGTCATTTGACTTCTTCACTGCTGCTTCCATGAGTGTTGATGATTGATCCAAGAAAAATGAAGCCTTGACAAATTCCATCTTTTCTCCATTGATCAGAATGTTGTTTTTTGGTCCATTGGTGAAGATTTTGTTTTCTTTACATTGAGATGTAATCCATACTGAAGGCGGTGGTCTTTAAATTTGATCCGTAAGTATTTTAAGTCTTCAATTTCAGCAAGCAAGGTTGTATCATCTGCATATGGCAGGTTGTTAATGAGTGTTCCTCCAATGCTGATGCCATGTTTTTTTTCACATAACCTAGCTTCTCAGATTATTTGCTCAGCATACAGGTTGAATAAGTATGGTGAAAGCATACAACCCTGTTGCACAACCTTTTTATTTTTAAACCATTCAGCGTTCCCATATTTTGTTTGAACAACTGCCTCTTGGCCCATGTACAGTTACTCATGAGCACAATTAAGTGTTCAAGAATATTTATACTTTGCAATGCTGTCAATAGCCTGTTATGATCCACACTATCGAAGGCCTTTGCATACTCAGTAAAGCACAGGTAAATGTCTTTCTGGTATTCTCTGCTTTTAGCCAAGATCCATCAGACATCAGCAATGATATCCCTCATTCCAAGTCCTTTTCTAAATCTGACTTGAACCTCTGGATTCAAATTCAATGAGTTCTTGCAGCTGTTTGTGTATTACCTTTAGTAAAACTTTAATAATGGGATATCACAGGTATTGTCCAATGATTTCCGCATTCCATTGAGTCACCTCTCTTTGGAATAGGCACAAATATAGATGTTTTACATTAAGTTGGCTAGATAGTTGTCTTCAAAATTTCTTGACGTAGATGAGTGGATGCCTCCAGTGCCACCTCACTTTCCTGAAAGATTTCAATTTTTATTCCAACAATTCTTGATGCCTTGTTCTTTGCCAATTCCTTCAATGCACCTTGGACTTCTTCCTTCACTATCATTGGCTCTTGATCATATGCTACTCTTGAAAAGGTTGAACATCAACCATTTCCTTTTGGTAGAGTGACTCTGTGTATTCCTTTCATATTCTTCTGATACTTTCTGCATCATTCAATAATTTTCCCAGAGAATCCTTCAATAACCAAAGTTGAGCCTTGAATTTTTTTCTTCAGTTCTCCTTCTTTTTTGTTTTTTTTGACTCCAGGTCTTTTGTTGTAATATTTGACTTTATATTCTTGAGCTGACATTCAAAATTTTTTGTTCAGCTCTTGTACCTCTCATTTCTTGCATTTGCTTTAGCATCTCTACACTGGAAAGCAAGTTTCAGTGTCTCTTCTGACATCCATTTTGACCTTTTTCCTTTTTTCTTATCTTCTTAATGACTTTTTGCTTTCTTCATGTCAGCCCATAACTCTTCTGGTGTGCAGTCTTTAGTGTTTAATGTATCAAATCTGTTTTTCAGGTGATCTCTAAATTCAGGTGGGATGTATTTTGGCTTTCATGAACTTGATTTCATTTTCTTCAGCTTCAATCTGAATTTGCATATGAGTAATTGATGATCTGTTCCACAATCTTCCCCTGACCTTGTTTTGGCTGATGATGTGGAGCTTTTCTACTGCCTGTTTCCACAGATATAGTCAATTTGATTTCTATGTATTCTATCTGGTGAGGTCCATGTATATAATTGTCTATTTCACTGTCTAAAGAAGGTATTTGATACGGACAAATCATTTATTTTTCAGAATTCTATCATTCATTCTCCAGCATCATTTCTATCACCAAGGCCGTATTTTCCAACTACTGATCCTTCCTCTTTGCTCCCAACCTTTGCATTCCAATCACTAGTAATAATCAATACATCCTGATTGCATGTTTGATAAATGTCAGATTGAGCAAGTTGGTAGAATTCTTCTATTTCATCCTCACTGGCTTTAGTGGTTGGTGCGTAAATTTGAATAATAGTGGTATTACTGGTCTTCCCTGTAGGCACATGGATATTATCCTATCACAGACAGCATTGTACCTCATGACTGATCTTGATATGTTCCTTTTGATGATGAATATAACACCATTCCTCTTTCTTTTGGCATTCCTGGCATAGTAAACCATGTGGTTGTCAGACTCAAAATGGCCAATACCAGTCCATTTCAGCTCACTAATGCCTAGGATATCAATGCTTATGCATTCAATTTCATTTTTTTACTTTTTCCAATTTTCCTAGATTCATACTTTGCAAATTCCATATTCTGAATTTTATGGATGTTTACAGCTGTTTCTCTTTATTTTGAGTTGTTCCCCATCAGCAAATGAAGGTCCCAACGACTTTATTCCCACAGGCTTTACTCCATTCACTTTATAATGGTCAACTCTCCTTTGAGGACGCAGCTCTTTCCTAGTTGCATTTTGAGTGCTTTCCAACCTGAGGGCCTCATTTTCTGGCACTATATCTAACAGTGTTTCTCTGCTATTCATACGGTTTTCAGTGACTAAATATTCAAAACTAGTTTGTTGCTCCTTCTTCCTAGTCTGTCTTTTTCTGGAAGCCCATCTGAAACTTGGCCACCATTGGTGACCTGCTGATGTTTAAAATACCCGAGGCATAGCTTCCAGAATCACAGCAACTCACAAGACACCACGCTATAAAAAACTGGCAGATGAGTGGTGGTGTATTAATATGGATCTGTCAAAATTCAAACAAGATTCAGAATTTCTGGATATAGCATGAAGAAGATTATCTTTGTTGATGTCAGATGCATGTGAGCCAAAAGAACAAAAACAAGTAAGATGAGTTGTGCTTTAATAACTATTCAAAGACATTCTACTCTGTGGATTCTAACAAACTTTGGACAACATTGAGAAGAATGGGAATTCTGGAACACTTATTAGTACTCTTGTGGAACCTATATCTAGAATAAGGGGCAGCCATTCAAATAGAACAAGGAGATATTGAGTGTTTTAAAAAAAAAAAAAAAAAGATGCATCTCAGAATTATATCATTTCACCATGTGAGGGGACTTCAAAAATCTCAGAGAAATTAAATTAGAAGGCAAAAATTTTTAAATATATAAACTTTATTTTTTGACATCAGTTTCATCAAGTTTGAGACATTTTTATAAGCTCTGATATCAGTCATTTGGTCCATCCCTAAAGAAATAGGGTCATTGGAATTTAACATGTGAATGCAGGCTTTTTTACACTATTAATTGAAAAAAAAAAAATGGGTGCACTTTGAAGATTTTTTAGGGTTAGGAATCAGAAGGAGTCAAATCAGGATGGTATGGGGAATGCCTAATTATTTTCCACAGAAACTTTTGCAAAATTGCCTTTGTTTGATGAGAGATGTTGTAATAGAGAAGGTTTCTCTGGTAAAGATTTCTTAAAATTTTTTCTGCTAAACTTTTAGCTAATATTCTCAAGACACACTCATAGTAAGTAGGTGTTATTTTTTGTCCCTCCAGTAATTCAATAAGCAAAATTCTTAGAACATCCAAAAAAAAAAAAAAAAAACTTGTTGCTAAAGACTTTGGTCTTGTTCTGTCAGATTTTGCTTTGACTGGACACATTCTACCCCATGATAGCCAATGTTTTGATTGTACTTTGTCTTCAGGGTTGTACTGGTAAACCTATGTTTCATTTCCTATTAAATCCTTTGAAGACATGCTTTAGTAACTTGATCCCACTTGTTTAAAATTTCCATTGAAAGCTTTGCTATTGATGGAGGATTTGGGAGAGGAATCAAGCTGACCTCTGCCAGCAGTAGCTCAAAACACCAGACAAAGCAGGTACAGAGGATGGTCCCAGAACTCTGAACTACAAATAAAGGGAAATTTATAAGTTTTGAAGGCTTATTGATAATAGAGTTCATATCAGAAGCAAGAAAAGTGGTGTCTGCTGAGTGGCGGTTGCAGGCAGACACCGGGTGCAGCCATTTGAGAACTGTGCAGAACCTTGAGAAGGGCACAACCATCTTGAGAAGGGCACAGCCATCTTGACAATGTTGCAGTGAGTATGACCGGATATATCCGGCAAGAGACAATAAAAGCTGCTGTACACTACATAGATAGCCAACATGTACTAAAATTACTATCAGTTGAATAATAAGAGAAATGATAAAGGAAGCCTATTTCTGGATAACATCTATTGAAGGCAATCAGAAAGCTTAATAATACAGCAACATATATTCATTTAATTATTGAAAATACATCTAATTATTGAAAATGTCCAAGAAACAATAGAAGATCTCAGTTCATGTCCAGGAAAAAAATAGAGTAGCTAACTCAAATGATCTACAAGTAGACCTAGACTTCCCATTGGAAAGAGGGCAGGCTTTGGACCTGCCTGATAAGGAATCCAGGATAATGATATTAAAGTGCATCTAAACACTCCACAGAGGGCTTGAGAAAAATAAGGAAGGAGTCAGGAAAGTGCTGCAGAACAATCAAATAAGATAGAAATAGCATTGGAAACAATTCAAAACCTGCAAAAATGGCTAGTAAAATGATTAGTAAAATTAGTAAAATGATTAGTAAAAAATATCAGAAATGGACACTGAGAAGACAAAGGAATATAATTGAAGAGATGGAATCCAGAACCAGTGATCTGGGAGACAAATCTCTCAACGCTGCTTAAGATAGAAGAGCAAGCAGAAAAATGAATACAAAAATCTGAAGAAATTCTAAATTTCATGTGGGACAACATGAAGAGGAACAACTTGAGGATAATTGTATTTCTGGAACAGGAAGAATCACAGATGACCAGAGAGGAAATAATTGAAGAACTGCTGGAAAAAAAAATGTTCCTAACATCCTGAAAAATGAAAAGATAAGCATTCAAGATCTCCAGGAAGGATAGATCCCAAAAGAAAATCACCAAGGCATATAATCAAGCTCTCAAAAAATCAAAGATAAGGAGAGAATCCTGAAAGCAGCTAAGGAAAAAAGAAGCGTTACTTACATAGACAAGTGAATAAGATTAAGCTCTGATCTTTCCATAGAAACCATGCAGGCAAGAGGCAATAGGGAAACATATATAAAATCCTGAAAGAAAAAAAAAAAAAAATTGCTAACCAAGAATCATCTACCCAGAAAAGCTGTCAGCTAAATTTGACGGTGTAATAGAAACATTCCAGGATAAACAGAAGCTAAGGGACTTTGTCCCAGCCAACCCAGCACTAAAGGGAGTTCTCCACACTGAAAACCAACAAGAACAGGAAGCAACCAGAGATTGACAAATGTGGCAACAACATCTGGAACCCAGTTGGCTGATACAAGAGTCCAGAACAGATCAAAATTATAAGAACAAATTCAGAGGAACTGGGAGGTCAATCTACGATCCAAACAATTACAATGTGAAAGAAGGGAAAAATATAGGAACAGAGATCCAGGTGGTGAGGAAGTCAGGTAGATTGCAGGATGAAACAGATTGTTTTAAATGGAGGGGAAAGTTAATAGAATATAGGGTAACCTCAAAGAAAACTAATACTTCACAACATACCAAGAAAATGAAACTTGAAGGTAAACACAGAAACATTAAAACTTTGAAGAAACTGACAAGAAAGAGCACACACAAAAAACATGAACTCAGAAAGGCAGGCATGCAGAACAAAGAAACCAACAGCACCATAAAAAGCATACATAATGACGGCAATAAATTCATACCTAAGGAGCTCTGGTAGCATGGTGGTTATGAGTCGGGCTGCTAAACTCAAGGTCGGCAGTTCAAAACTACCAGCTGTTCCGTGGGAGAAAGATGAGGCTTTCTGCTTCCGTAAAGATTTGCTGCCTCAGAAATCCTGTGTAGGGTCACTATGAATTGGAATCAACTCCACGGTACTTAACAACAACAACATCGACAATTACACTGAATGTCAATGGATAAATGTACCAGTCAAGAGACACAGAGTGGCAGGATGTATAAGATAATAAGATCCTTCAATATGCTGCCTGCAAGTGATACCTTAAACACAAAGACAAAAACAGATTAAAAGTTAAAGTATGGAAAAAAAATATGCCAAGTTAATTGCAATCAAAAACAAGCAGGAGTGGCAATACTAATCTCTGGTAAAGTAAACGTTAAGGCAAAAACCAGCATAAGAGATGAAGAAGGACATTATTTTATGATTAAAGGGTCAATTGAACAAGATGAAATAGCCATAATAAATATCTATGCTCCCAATGAAAGGGCTCCAAAATATATAAAGCAAACTCTAATACAATTGAAGAAATAAATAGACAAATCTACAATAATAGTGGGAGATTTTAATATGCTACTTTCGAAAAAGGATAGAACAACCAGAAAGAAACTCAAAAAAGACGTGAGAAACTAAATAAAACAATCAGTCCACTTGATCTCATAGATGTGTACAGAACATTCAATCCAACAACAGTACAATCCACATTCTTTTCCAGTGCACATGGAACATTCTCCAGAATAGACCATGTGTTAGACTACAAAACAAGGCTCCATAAGTTTACAAATGTATATACTACAAAGTATCTTCTCAGGAATAGTTGCTCTTGTGTGCAGTTGATCATGGTGAAGCAGTTTTGGCACCCAACAAATGGAAAGCTTACTTAACTTTAATTTTCAATCATAATTGTGTAAGCTGAACCAGTTGAAATGTCTAGGGTTTTTCTCCATCACTTCTGCTGTCTATCATTGATCCTATTCATCTAGGTCACAAACAAGATTAATTTTTTTCATGAAAATTAATATGGACGATCTGCCACTGCATGCTTCTTAAAATATTTTATGCATTTGTAAACTGCTGTTTTTATAAACTTTGCCTAAAGAATCAATAATTTCACCATGCTTCCATCAAAAATACATCATAAATTTGATGTTTGCTGTTCAGCTTTAGCAGAATTCATGTAGCCTTGATGGGGGTACTTTTCTAGTGATTGTCTTATTCTTCCTAGTGTTATACAGTAGAACTTGTTTAGACATGTTATAGCAAGTAAGTATGGCTACTTTTGTGCAAAATTTATTTTTAGATACATAATATACATTTCTATGAATTTTTTGAAGATTCCTTGTATTTATCAATCTATATGCTGAGTAAAAAAATCAAGAATCTAA
The DNA here is from genome assembly GCF_000296735.1 of Chrysochloris asiatica. Lineage (NCBI taxonomy): Eukaryota > Metazoa > Chordata > Mammalia > Afrosoricida > Chrysochloridae > Chrysochloris > Chrysochloris asiatica. Next base: position 15,677,763 of record NW_006408519.1, on the reverse strand, counting down.
ACTATGTGAAGAAGTACATTGTATCTGGAATATGAAAAAAAGCTAATCACAACCTGCAATATGCTCATGGAACAATCTTGCTTTCTGAAATTGAAGACTTAAAGTACTAACTGATGAACAGCAAATAACTCTGCCTTCAGTATGAATTACACTTCAATGTAAAGGAAAAAAAGTGCTCTCGGCAGAACCAATAAATGTTAAGATAAATGGAAAAAAGATTGAAGTTGTCAATGACAACTTTAAAATAATTTCTTTACATTGTTAAAGAGCAAAGATGTCTCATTGAAGACTATGGTGCACTTGACCAAAGTCATGACATTTTCAGTCACATCATATGCATATGAATGTTGACAACTAATAAGGAATACCAGAGAATTGATACATTTGTATCATGATGCTGGTGAAGAACATTAAATATACCATGGACTGCCACAAGAATGAACACATCTGTTTCAGAAGTACAGCCAGAATGTTCCTGAGAAGTGAGGATGACAGACTTCATCGGAAGTACTTTGAATATGTTGTCAAGAGGAACCAATCCCTGGAGAAGGACATCGTGTTTATAAAGTAGAATGTTGGCAAAGCATAAGAAGACCTTCAACGTAACGGACAGACACAGTAGTTGTAATAACAGGATCAAAGGTAGGGGAGACTGTGAGAGCTGGCACACTTGTCTCATTTTGTTGTACATGGGGTTCTATGAATGAGAACTGACGTGAAGGGCACCTTTACTAAGAGAGTGCTTCTCAGGATCCATGTTCTACTTGTATGCAAGCAGAGAACTAATAAGCTACTGGTACTGCAATTTAGCAGCTATCTTAATAATCCTTTACTTTACTATTTAACGATTTTGGGGAAAACCCTAATATCACTCAATTTGACCATCTACATTTCTGGGTGAATTTTTTTTAAGTATAGTATAGGAGCAGAGTGGGTTACTAGGTATACTGCTAACTGCAATGTCAACATTTCAAATCTACCAGCATCTGTTCAGGAGAAAGATAAGGCTTTTTACTTTTGTAAAGATTTACAACCTTGGAAACCCTACACAAAGTTGCAATGAGTCAGAATGACTCAACGGCACACAACAACAATAACAACAACACATAACCAAGGTATTTTAATATACATACAGTATTGGGAACCCCTTTGCTAGTTTTTTTGCTGTATAAAAGTCTTGCTCAAGGAACTCAAGAAGCTAACAATCTAGCAAAAGAAAACAGACTGTAAAAGTAAAAAAAGAAAAAATAAATAAACAAGTTCTTTTTGAGAATAATTTAAATTGATATTAATAAACTCTCAGTAGATATCAAAGTAGATAATAATATACAGTCCAATATATGTAGGCTCATTCACATCTTTGAGGAAACTATGCAACTGGTCATTATTTAAAATAATAGTAATAATACTTAAAAGACTTCAGGGGATAGTTTTAGTTTAAGGTTTTTGAAACCAAGCAGTAGCTCAGCTTAACTAGAAAAGAAATGTCTGCTTTGAGCATTGTGTTTTTTAAGGATCTATCAAAGTGACAGTAACAAATTTAAAAATTAGATGCCAATCTTTGGGTATGGTGACTTCATAATAACAGGTGAGGAAGAAGTCCGAAAAGCAGGGTGTAAATGATTGCCCAACTGGAGAGTGTAATCAATGTCACTGAATTATACAAGTGGAAATTATTGACTTGGTGTATCTTTTGCTGTGTATATTCTCAGCAATAGAAAATATAATAAATTATAAAATATTAAGAATAACCACATTTATAATGGGTTTATTAGCTATGAAGCATTAGACTAAGTTCTTTAGTTATGTTAACTCATCTAATTTCATACAATGATACTAGAATAACTGCTATGAATAACCAGTTTTGAAGATGAAACAAATTAATGCATAGAGAGGCTAAGTAACTTGGGTGCATGACCACACAGCTAGTATAAGCCAGGATTGGGGCCCAAATGGCCTGGTTTTAATATCTGAGCCCATAACCATCACTGTTTCTCTCTAAGGAATTGTTGGTGAATTCCTGACCTGATTTGATTCATGAATCATCTCATATCTGTATTCACTTTAATTTAATTCTTTGTCATTTATATTACTCCACATTGTCTTTATGTATTTCTACTTCCAGAAGTAACCACTCTCCCTCTGTAAGTGGTCCAATAGCAAAGGACTATAGTACTGTTTCTAAGACATTGCTGTCTTTGTCTTGTAAATCCTTATAAACTTAATTTCTCTACTTTTTTCTTCTGTATCTCTTCCTGAATGACTTCATAATCTCTGATTTTCTACAAATACTTCCCTGCATGTCTTTATCTACTAACTTTGTTTTTATTTCAGGGATCGCTAAGCTTTGTATGCAAAGCATATTATCAGAGATCAGTTTACTATGTAATGTACAATTCTATGAGCAGGCTCTAATTAATTGTCCTTTATTAGTCTTTATAAACTGCTTACAGGGTAAGATATTATTTATATGCTCTAGTTGTTTTAAACATATGCTATCTTGCTCAAGGTCACAAATCTTGAAAGTAGTTGAGCTGGGATTTAAACCCCGCCCCCCAGTTCTAATTCAAGAGTTCTTAACTATTGCAGTTTGCTGCACCATTAGAAAGACTGATCTGCCATGGTAGAACATAAATTCTCTTACTCTGGTGCTTGTCCTTTTGCATTAAATTGTTCCCTGGCCATAGCAAAGTGGCTGAATATCAGAGGAATTCAGCCTTTCTACCCTTGGGCCATGAAGAACAGAAAAAAATGCTTTCTCAGGGTTTTGCTTTTGCCACTTGCTGTCCACTATACATAGTTCCTTGACTAGTACAGATGCTGATTTTTACAAATTGGCAGCATTGCCTTCATTAGTAATTTTTCTCAAGTACAAGTTGCTGAGATATCTTTATTCATAATAGCTACTTGTTGGTCATATATATGATATATGTAATTTTTTCTGGTACTTTATTTAATATGTGCACTTTTTCTTACCTACACTAAATCTATTTTCATGTTTCTCTCTACCCGATGTAGAATAGACAGTATTGAGCATCTTCTTCTATATAAAACTGTTTCTATGAAACTATTTTCTATCATAGGCAACTCAATAAAAGGGATGTAGAAGGAAATGAGAGCGGCGTGGGAAGCAGTATCTCACAGGCATAAAAAAGAAACTTTAGGGAAGCTTAGTGGCCAAAACCACCAAGTCTTAAAGACAACAGACAATTCAAGATTGTCTACTAGTTTCCAGTAAAATGTAAAGGGAGCTTCAAAAGTTAGTTGGAAAATTCCTTTATTTATTCTACCATATACAAATTTTCTGAAGTCCCCTTATATTGTTGGAATCAGGTGAAGCTTGAAAGAATTTCTTCTGGTGGTCAATGGTTATCTAAAATACATCCAGGACTTCTATCTGAATACATCTAAATACTTGGCAAAAAAGCTATCAAATAATTACATAGCATGGTAAGATCTTTGAACATATTTATTGGTTGAATGAATGAAGAATTAATAGTTAGGAGACAGATTGCAAACATGCAATAGAAATTTGGTTGGCAAACTATAGTCTAATGTTCATTTGGATAGTCAAGGATTCCACTCATGCCCAGTTGGATTGCAATGTTTTTCACTTTTGTCACTACCCTAGAAATAGAGTGCCTTATGTCCGGAACTTGATGAAAAAAATTAAATCTCTTACATCTAGTTACCTAGTGATCATATCAATTTGATATCATTTTAAGTTTCTGACTTTTTTGTAGTCCCAACATCCCTTCCATGGCATCAAGACTTACATGTTTCTTAAATCCATTTTCTTACTAAGAATATTCATCCAGCCAATTCCTTTTGGACCATATAATTTCTTATCTATATAATTAAAAACATATTGATATTCCTCTTCATTGTACATAATGAGTATCTAAAATATAATCTGATTGTGTTACTTCTCCTACTCAATACCTCTAGTAGTTCAAACCAACTTTGTAGTCCAGTGCTTATCCTACAGTACAACACCAGGACTCCATTTATGAATAACAACCTATATTTGCTATTGTTATATCATTGAATAAAAGCATTTACTATCATTAAATATTTTGATAACTCATCCTTCCTAGAAATATCACCAGAATGCAACAGTTTATGGGAAGGTTTCATATTCCACTTGTTTTAATAGCTCTGACAACATGTGTTAAATGTATAAAATACTGATGTATTATACAGATTCAGACATAAAATCAATAGTAAGAAGTACTACTAGCATGTGATTCAAATCTTACCTATCCAAAGAACAAATAGACACATAGAGATATAAGTGTACTTAATGAAATAAAAATTTTCTATAAATCCTTCAATTTTAACTTCTTTGACACTGCTTTATAGGAGAAATAGCAACATGAAAGGTTTTGAACTAGATAAACTTAGCCAACAAATTTTCCAACTGAGTGTAAATGTGGTAAACTAGAATTTTACATCAAAATATAGTTCAAAATTAAGGAAAAAGTAGCCTCAGTTACCTTTAATCAAAATATAAGATTAAGATTTCTGGCAATAAGTGACTTTTCTTAATCCATAAATTCACTGTTTGGAATACTTGTATTTTTCATTATATATCTCTAATTTAACTATTTTTATTAAAACTCCAGAGTAATGGAAGCCATAGGATGTATTTCCAAGATATATTTTTTTCCCATTAAAATTGCAGTTCCATAGCTCATTTCTATGATATAGAAGCTGCTGAATGTCACTTGTATTACTTCTGTTGGAATTGGTGCTTTTTATAAAAGATGTCTAAAGGTATGTTACTACATTATATAATTAATAAATTCATTTTGAAAATAGAGTTTAGAGAAATTCAGTATTTTCAGAAAGAGCTTAATTGAAATTTGGTAAGATATGGTATGGCTAACAAGTAAAAAGGTACTGAGAAAATCAGAGCAACATATATGCTTTATAAGTCTATTTGAAATCTACATAGATTCCTGTAACACTTTGAAAGTAAAATAGTTCGAAAGTGAAACAGTATTATTCTATATACCAAAATTTCTGTTTCTTTATAAGGCAGATTAAGTAAATACAGAAAAAAAAGATCACAATAGCAAACATTTCCTTTTGTTACAAATAGAAAATAACATATGGTGGGGATTCAAAAAGTTTATGGGGAAATTCCATTGTCATTCAAAATCAAGCAGAAATTCTGAATTTTCTTCTTGTAACAACAAGTGCAGTCAAATCGGTTACAATTTACAATGACCCTATGCACAACAGAATAAAACATCACCAGTCCTGTACCATCCTCACAATTTCTGCTACACTTGAGCCCAGTGTTGCTGTCACTATGCCAATCCATCTCATTGGGGGGGAGGGGGGTCTTCCCTCTTTTTCTCTGTCCCTACACTATACCAAGCATGATGTCCTTCTCCAGGGACTGGTCATTACTGCTAATATTTCCAGAGAATCAGAGATAAAGCCTGGCCATCTTGGCTTCTAAGGAACATTCTGACTGTAGTTCTTCCAACACTGTTCTTCTGTGAGTCCAAGGTACCTTTAATATTCTTCTCTAACACCATAACTCAACTGCATCTGCATCTGAATGGTCTTTACAGATGGCATATTACCATTTAGAAAGGATGACAAGGCTATATTACATTTCAAATTATATTTGTGGTATTAACAAAATACATTGGATGAGATGATAAATTTATTCTTAAATTTGCTTAACATATTTTGTACAAGTTTTTCTTTGTAATCTCTATACCAACCTCTTTATTCAGCTCCAGATATATATATTCATATCAAATTAACATTTTATCAGATTGTACCACAAATCTTTAAACTTAATAAACAAATAAAATTCTTTACATTTCACTAAAACTGTGTTTTTCGTACCTCTCCCCCTCCCCTACTGGTAATGGCTTGCCATCTATTCAGTCACCTGATTGAGAAACTTAAGAATCACCTTCCACTCTACTGCCATTCATTCCTTTTCTTAATTATGTATTGAATGGGTATAAGCAGGTTATTTTCTTATTTCAGCCAATTTCTATTTCTTGAATCATTATAGACTTTCTAAATGGTCTTTTTCTTGTATATATCCTTTTCATTCAAAATTTATCAATATGTAGCACACATTCTATCATGTAGTCCCTTGCTCCATAAGCAAGTCAAAAGCCAACAACCAATTAACAACATCAACCACAACTCAAGCAATAACAAAACATTTTACAGTTCTCTTAGTTCTCTAGGTGACTTAACACAGTAGGTGACTTAACACAGGCAAATTTGTTTATTTTTGTATAGTTCTAGAGGCAAAAATGTTTGAAATCGAGCTGTCAACAGAAATGGTTCCCTCATAATGTGCTAAGAGAATATAAGTTCCAAACTTTTCTCTGAGCTTCCTGTAGTTTTCTACAGTCCTTGACATATATTGACTTACAGACAAATCACTTCAATCTCGGTCCCCATTGTCACATATGTTTCTTCCTCTACGTTTCTGTGTATTCACATGACCTTCTTATAAGGACAGCTAAATCTTTGTGGTGCTGTGGGATAAGCACTGGACTGAAAATCAGTTTGAACAAGGTCAGAGGTTCAAACCCACCAGCTACTCCTTGGAAAATGTATACAGGGTCCCTATGAGTCAGAACTGTCTCAAAGACACTTAACAAAAACAAATATTCAGTATGAATTCATTTAAACTTGAATAATTACATATGACTAATTCTTGTTATTGTTAAGTGCCCTCAAGACAGTTTGGACTCATAGTGACCCTATATAACATTTTGAAGGATCAATTAGGTAAATGTGAAATATTGACCTTGCTGTCTAGTGCTTATCCAAGTTAAAATTCATTTTAGCTTGACTAAATGAAACCAAGACTTCATTTAATCAAATTAAAATGAATTCATTTTACTTGACTCATTGACATATGTCCAAATAAGGTCACATTTTGAGGTTCTGGGAAGACATGAGTTTTGGAGGATATTATGTGACACATCAGTGGTTGATAAGTGCTGGCAAATTAGTTACAACTCATTGCGAACTCATAGGGTTTTCAGCTATAGTCTTTGAGGGAGCACAAAATCTAATTTTTCTCCTGAGGAATGACTGGTGGGCTCGAACTACAAACTTTGTGGGTCACAGTCCAATGCTTATTCTACTGAACCACCATGTTCCCATTTGACAAAGTAGATTATGTTTTATTAAAGTATTTTCATATTATATGTAATCAAGTAAGTATAAGCTTCTTGGTATGCCATATTATATGCTTTAGAATCTATACAATTTTTTTATATGTTGATAAAGAAAATGGAAAATAATAGTGAATCTGACAATTTAATTAAAATTAAAATCAAGTACAGAAAGGAGCTCTGGTAGCGTAGTGGTTACAAATTGGGCTGTGCACCTTAAGGTCAGTGGTTCGAAACTACCAGCCGTTCCACAGGAGAAAGATGAGACTTTCTACTCCCATAAAGATTTACACCCTCGGAAACCCTGTACAGGGTCGCTATGGGTCGGAACTGACTCGACAGCACTTAACAACAACAACAACAGAATTCTACTGATACCTATTTTCTAAGTGCAAATAATTAAAGGTATTGATAATACATCATTATAGTTCTAGCATACTTAGCACAGTACAAGAACAGAACAATCATTTTATAAATATGATCTCAAATTGAATAATCTATTTTATCACATTTTTAATCTATAACAGTATAAATACATTGAAAAGCAAAATTAGTTGTGCAAAGTAGATAAAGGAGCCAGAACTAGGACTCATATCTACTTAAATCCAATAAAAATTCTGCTACTATCTGTATTTCATAATTAAAAGTATCATGTAGGTAGAATTGTGATAATAAGAACTTTGTTTAGAAATACGTGTATATGATCAAAGAATGCCATCTGGTGGTAACTTTTGCAAAGCAGTTATATCAAATGACCTCTGGCGTAGTGGGTTACTGCTAGGGCTGTTAATCGCAAGATTAGCAGGTTGAATCTACAAGCTGCTTCTGCATGAGAGAGATGAGATTTTTTGCTTCTGTAAAAATGTACAATCATAGAAATCCTATTCTGTGTCACCATGAATTGGAATTGACTGGAATGCACACAACAACAATAGCAACCTCTACCATGAAGAAGCCCCAGTCGTGCTGTAATCATGTTGAACACATGACTGCTAACCATAAATTTGGCAATTCAAACATATCTGTTGCTCCATGGAAGAAAGATGATGCTGTCTGCTCACATAAAGATCTACAGTCTTGGAATCAGAGTTGACTCCGTGACAGTGGGCTTACTTTAACTAGGAAGGCACCATGGTGCTACAGTGGGATAAGCATAGGCTGTGAACAGAAATGGTGGTTTAACACACCAGTTTCTCTGTGGGAGAAAGATAAAATATTCTGTGACATGCTGCTTTGGAAACCATGTGAGGACAGTTCTCCACTGTAGGATTAGGTATTTTGAGTTTCTGACTTGACAACAGTGTGTTGGGTGACCTCCATTAGAAGTTCCTAAGTGGTACAAGCAGTTAAACACTCAACTACTAGCTGAAATCTTGCTGAAACCCACCTAGAGTTGCCTGGATGACAGGCCTGATGACCTGCTTCTGAAAAGTTAGTGTTGAAAACCCTATGGAGCTTTCGACTCTGCACACATGAAGACACCATGAGCTGTACTGGCTAGATGGTAACTGTTTTTTTGTTTACTGATGCAAGAAGGTAAACCTGAGTATTGGGGTTGATAATATACTGTTATATACTGTTTTCAAACATGATGGTGGTGGTTATGTGCCGTAGAGTTGGTTCTGACTCATAGTGACCCTACACAGGGTTTACAAGGCTGAAAATCTTTATGGGAACAGAAAGCCTCATCTTTTTCCCATAGAATTGATGGTAGTTACAAACTATTGACCTTGAGATTAGCAGCCAGACTTATAATTACTACACTACCAAAGCTAGATCATATTAAGCACGAGCAAGTCAATAATTGGGCAAATTCTGCTGCACAAGACCTTTTTAAAGTGTTGAAGAGCAAAGATGTCAGCTTGAAGACTAAGGTGTGCCTGACCCAAGCCATGGTATTTTCAATAACCTCATATGCATGTGAAAGCTGGACAGTAAATAAGGAAGACAGTAGAAGAATTGATGCATTTGAGTTTTGGTGTTGGAGGAGAATATTGAAAGTGTCATGGGCTGTCAAAAGAACCAACAGATCATGTTGGAAGAAGTGCAGCCAGAGTGCTCCTTGGAGGCCAGGATGGCCAAACTTCGTCCCTCATACTTCGGATATATTGGCAGAAGGGACCAGTCGCTGGAGAAGGATATCATGTTTGGTAAGGTGGAGGGTTAGAGAAAAAGAAGAAGACCCCCAACGAGATGGATTGGCCAAGTGGCAGTGTTGATGGACTCAAGTGTGGCAACAATAGTGAGGTTGGCCCAGGATTGGGCGGTGTTTTGTTCTGCTGTGCATAAGGTCACTATGAGTCAGTACTGACTTGATGGCACCTAACAACAACACTAAATCACATAGTGTGACACTGTAGGATCACTACTGGATTTTGAGCCACAAGGTCAGCAGTTCAAACCCACCAGCTGCTCCTTGGAAATCTTATATAAGGTCGCTATGAGTTAAAATGGACTCAGTGGCACTTAAAAACAGCATTAGTCGCATAGCTCACCTTATGAACTAAACCTGAAAAATATCCATTTTCAAGTATTTTGTGACAATTAAGTTCCTGAAGAAGGACATCATGCTTGGTAAAAAGGAGGGTCAGTAAAGAAGAGGAAGACCCCTATGAGATGGGTTGACACAGTGACAGCAGCAATGAGATCAAACGTAACAGCAATTGTGAAGTTGGCACAGGACTGGGCAGTATTTTGGTCTGTTCTACATAAGGTCTCTATGAATTGAATCCATTTGATGGTAACTAACAACAGCAATAACAAGCTCAAGGAGTCCTAGTGAGGTTGTGGAGTAAGTGTGGACTGCTAACTGCAAGGATGTCAGTTCTAATCCACCATCTGCCCCAATGGAGAAAAATGAGAATTTCTGATCCCTTAAAGATTTACAGTTGTGATGAATCAGAATTGACTTCATGGCAGTGTTTGCTTTTTTTATTTGTTTGTTTAAATAAGGGTTTAAGAAATGTTGGTGGCATCAGGTTTACAGTATTTGGCTGCCAATCAAAGGTTTGAACCCACCAACTGTTCTGTCAGAAAGATATGACAGTCTTTTCTGAAAAGATGTACAGCCTAATGTGGTACTGTAATCTTATAATCCAGGGTAGGATAAGCACTGGACTGCTAACCACAAGGTCAGTCATTCCCAACCACCAGTAGCTCCTTTGATGCCATATACAGGGTTGCCATGAAATGGAACCTACTCGAGAGCACTTAACAATGACAATAAAACCTATGGGCCAGGTGTCCTCTGTTCCTTAGCATCACTATGAGTCAGAAGCCACTTGACTGCTGTGGGTCAGTAGGAGTTTATTAGCAACACAGTTAATCTAATTTGATTGATTACAATTTCTATTGCTATACACACAAACATAAGACATGATCATTAACTAAATCATTAATTAAAACAGTGAATATTGCTGTTATTAAGTGCTATCTAGTTGGTTCAAATTCATAGTAACCCTGTCTAGGGTTTATGAGGCAGTGATTGTGTGGAAACAGAAAACCTCATTTTTCTGCTGCATAACAACTACTGGGCTCTGTTCGACCAGGTTTTCTAGAGAAGCAAAAAAAGTAACACACACATATATATGTATGTATACACACACACACACATATATATATGTATATATATGTGTGTGTGTGTGTATACATATATATGTATATATATGTGTGTGTGTATATATATAGAGAGAGAGAGAGAGAAAGAGTTCTGGTATGGCTCTCTGGGCTAATGTGTCAGGCTGCAAAGTCTTTTGAACTGCAATGTTGGTGGCACTATGGGTCAGAATCAACTCGAAGGCACATAAGAAAAACAATATAGATAGATAGATAGATAGATAGATAGATAGATAGATAGATAGATAAATAGATATAGATATATAGATAGATATAGAGATAGAGATAGAGATAGAGATAGAGATAGAGATAGAGATAGAGATATAGAGAGAAGTTTATTTTCAAGGAAGAATATGGCTTACAATTGTAGAGTCCTAAGTCCACATAGAGAGAGAGTCTTTCCTGAGTGTCCACTATACTAGGAGCAGGTCACAAAACCAAGAACACATTGTTTTAATTAATTTGCTGCTCATAAACACTCATCATAGAATTAACTATGCCTGTATTAGGTTTCAATACCAAGGGAATAAGTACATCTCACCTGCTAAACCTCTGGAAATCCTTGCCTATTCAAGTTGCAACAGAAAACATGTTCCAATTGTTGACCTTGTGGTTAACAGTCTAGTACTTATCCTACAGAACCTCCATGCTTTCAAAATTTTATACAAATGACAAAAAATTAAAAAAGGATTATATTCAAAACTGTTTACAAATCAAATGTATATAATAAAGGTGTCCGTATACCACTGTTGTAATTGAACATATTCCTCCTGGATGTACAGACCATCTCATGAGCAGATTTAATGCATTAGAGACTAATCATAGAAGACCAGATGAGCTGTAGAATGATATCAAAGCTATCATACAGGAAGAAAGCAAAACGTCAGGAAAGAAAAGACAAAATGGAGGTCAGAAAAGACTTTGATACTTGCTCTAGATCATAGAGATGCTAAACCAAATGGAAGGAATGAAGAAGTCAAAGAACTGAAGAAAAAAAAATCAAAGACAAATAAAATATTATAATGAAATGTGCCGGGGACCAGCCTCAGCAGACGTATTCAAGGTTTCCGAAGGAGGATGTGGCATCGGCGAAAAGGAATCACACAGAGTCGATGGGTCATCATGAATTCAAGATCTTTCTCTCTTACTTTATTCTATCTTACAACCCCGTTATATATCGTTACAAAAAACATTGCTTTCATAGTGATCAATGTCTTCAAAGTACAATCTATTCTGGGGGCACATTCTTCATGATTTATGACCCTTAGATTTACATCAAGGACAAGAAGTTACAGCAAAGAAACATTACATCAAAGTATGCATGACATCCTGCTTTCTTGTAACTTTTGGTTAAACATTTGTTACTACATAAATAACTTTTATTCTTTTCTCTGAGAAGAAAGTTAACATTTACATATGTTTCTTAACCTCTATCTGTTAAGTCTTGTTAAATCATCAATCTTAAGTTGTCGGGTGCAATTACTCTTCATTAACTTCCTCCATACACTATCTGTTTATAGCCTACAAAAACATTACTTATCAGAAAAACTGAGGCCATGAAAACAACTTCCCTATTTTACTGATCAGCAATCTAAGAATGTCTAAATCAGACTTCTTATTTATGTATCTATGTGTACCCATAGCCCTTATTTATGGTCTAGTTGCTTTTAAGGATTCTTTATTGTCTTGAACTAAGGTTACAAGGAAGAATGTTTATAATCACTAAACCTAAGCTGGTAGTAATTCAACTGGCAAATCTTGTCTCCTAGTAGTCTTAAGAACATTGTTAATATAAGTATTAAAACTACCCATGATTACAAGTAGCATAAATGTAGCTAAAATATGGCTTCTAATTTTTAATAAAAATATACTAAAGTGTAGGAGTGTCAAAATCTAAAATAAAGGGATACTAATAAAATCATGAATAAATCAGAGAATGTTTTAAGAAAAAGAGGAAAAATAACTAAGGGCCTTTGCATAGAGTTTTCCATTATGGCTTTGCCATTTCAAGGAAACACTCATTGTCGCTTTGCTAGAACAATGAGTTCTTCATGCGCAGGGTCCCCATTGTCTCATTCCTTCCTTTCAATTCCTTGATTAATATGTTGTCCCTTCATTTCAATTCCTTGATTAATATGGCCCCTTCCAGAAATGTGCAAGGACCTGCAGTTAGAAAACCAGAAGGGAAGAACATTCTCAACATCTCTCAAGCTGAAAGAACTGAAGAAAAATTCAAACCTTGTCTAGTACTATTGAAAAATTCTGTGAACAAAGTATTGAATGATGCAAAAAGCATCAAAAATCATTGTAACAAAAAGAAATGGTCGATATTCAGTCATTTCAAGAGGGAGCAAATGATCAAGAACTGTTGTCACGGAAGGAAGAAGTCCAAGTTGTACTGAAGGCATAGGTTAAAACAAGGGCCCTGGAATTGATGGGATACAAATTGAAATCTTTCAATAAACTAGAGACACTCACTCATCTATGCCAAGAAAGTTGAAAGACAGCTACCTTGTCAACAGAATGGAAGAGAACTATATTTGTGTCCATTCCAAAGACAGATAATCCAACAGAATTCAGAACCCTATTGAACCGTATCATTATTATTACATGAGAGGTAATTTCACAGAAGATAATTCAAAAATGGCTGCAGCAGTATATGGACAGAACTGAAAGAAATTCAAGTCAGATTCAGAAGAGGATGTGGTACTAGGGATATAATTGCTGATATCAGCTGGATCTTGACTGCAAACAGAGAATACCAGAGATGGTTACTTGTCCTTTATTGACTATGCAAAGACTTTTAACAACTGAATACAGTATGGTTTAAAATCAGGAAAAGTGTGTGCCAGGGTTGTATTCATTCACCTTACTCATCCGAACTGTATATTGAGCAAATAATCCAAGAAGCTGGTTTATATAAAAAAGACATGGCATCAGGATTTGCAGAAGACTAATTAACAACTTGCAGTATGTAGATGAGACGACCTTGCTTGCTGGAAGGGAAGAGAGTTTGAAATACTTCCTGATGAAGATAAAAGACTATAAGTCTTCAGTGTGGCTCAATCTAATGAAAATGAAAAAAACTCACAACTGGACCAATAAAAAATATAGTAAGTGGAAAAAAGAATGAAGCTGTCAAAGATTTCATTTTGCTTGGGTCCACTATCAGCACTCATGGAAGCATTAGTCAAGAAATAAAATGACATATTGCACTAGGCAAATCTATTGCACAAGGCCTCTTTAAAGTGTTCCAGATCAAAGATACCAGTTTAAGGACTAAGGTGAACCTGACTCAAGCCATGATATTTTCAAAAATCTCATATGCATGTGAAAGTTGGAGAATAAATAAGGAAAACCATAGAAGAATTGAGGCATTTGAGTTATGGGATTGAAGGATATTGAATATACCATTGACTGCCAAACAAATCTGTGCTGAAAAAAGTAAAACTAGAATGTTCCTTAGAAGCTGAGATGGTAAGGCTTAGTCTGTCACACTATACTTCAAACCTGTTATCAGGAGGGACCAGTTTTTGATGAAGTATAGGGTCAGCAAAAAGAGGAAGACCCCAACAAGATGTACTGGCACAATGGCAGCAGCAATGGACTCAAGCGTAACAATTACTAAAATGGCACAGAACAGAGCAGCGTTTTTTTCTGAGTTGGAAAGGTCTGTACTGCACCTAACAACAACTATGGTTGTGAATATGTGAATGAAGTGGTGAAAATATATACTTTTTGACTGTGGATAACAACTCTTTGAATTCTTTTAAAAGAAATATTTTACAGCTATAATTTTAGCACATATCATTGTCTTAATATTTACTTGACTAGAAGCAAAAAAAGAGGTCTGGTGTGGCACTGAGAGTTAATGTGCTGGACTGCAAGGACAGTTTTAACCGCTAGGTTGGCAGCCGCTCCTCAGAAATCCTATACAGGGTTGCTGAGTAAGAACCGACTCAACAACATTTAACAACAACAACAAAGAGAATTAAGGATCCCATATAATTTTTATCTTTAATACTGATTTCAGTTTATTTTGAAACCAAATATTGGGAAAGTCCTAAACTAGACAGTAAATATAAAGAAGAATTAAAAATTAACAGTAAGTAAGTAATGTGAATATATATTTATATATATTATATTTGATGTCAAGTCTTCGTGTGCTGCTGTAGGTTAATGCACTAGACTGCAAAGCCGGTTTGAACCTCAAGGTTGATGGTTCAAGTTCACCACCCACTCCTTGGAAACCCTATACAGGGTTTCTATGGGTCAGAAACAACTCGATGACACTTAACAACAACAATATATTTGGTATGACACTAAAAGGGTAAGCACTGGACTGCTAACCTTAGGTTGGCACTTCAGACCTACCAGCTGGTCCTTAGAAAACCTGTACAGGGTCACTATGAGTCAGAATTGACTCGAGAGCACATAACATCAATATATTTATTTGCACATATTTTGTAAGATATTTGTAATATTTCAATTAATTATTCTGCAATGTATTTTAAACTAAACCGAGCACTGCAGGATAGCTTGCTCCAAGGTCAGAAGTTCAGGCCAACCAACCCTTCTTCGGAAACACTATACAAGGTTGCTATGAATTCCAAACCACTTGATGGCACTAACAACAACAGAAGAAACAGTGTATTAAAAAACCCATTGGCAGTTTTTTTGGCCTTATAATTGAGGCATTTCTGTTCAGTTGCATATTTAATGAGAAATAAAACATGATCCCACTAGTAACTGTCTCAGGTTGGCTCTGTGTTTGTTAACAAATTAGAAAAACTTATGTGATAATTTGATGGTGTCCCATGGTAAATTGAAACAAGATTGCATCTTCTTCTTCAAAAAAGGATTGGATGACATGTGAATCATTTCTCCACTGTTTCCTCATGGATATTTCGGCAGTCTCCAGAGAAAACTTTGTTTGAATAATTACATCTTCACAAATATTGTTCTGTACTCTGGTTTTAAAAGTCACATGATTTTTGTAGAAATAAATATTATTAGCTATGCCTCACCACACTTTTGAATCAAGCCAGAATGTGTTAAATTAGAACCATAAGGAGATAGTTAGGTTATCTCCCCCAAAAGAGTACCACTGGGAATTTAGTCACATGGCCTGGCTATTTCGGGTTAAGTTGAAGATTTATGCTGGGGATTTGGGTGAAACTAAATCTGCAAAAATGTGAAAACACCTTTGAGCAAAAATTGCTTTTAAGCTTCCAGGGGAAATGAAACAATAAAAATATTTTGAGTTGTAGAGTACCTCGTTTAGTGGGTGCCAAAACAAAGTGGTATTGCTCTTACTTGAGCTTAGTCAGTTCCGATGCACAGAAACCTCTATAGGGTTTCTGAGGAGTGGCTGGTGGGCTTGAACTTCTGACCTTGCTTTTAGCAGCCCAGTAGTTGTCCTACAGTGCCACACCAGGACTAAAGTGATAGTCACTGTTAGTTTAATTAAGGCCTTAATACTCTTGAGCCAATGTTTATAATCCTTGATGTTACTGCATGATCTATACTTGTTAAGTAATGACTTTTAATGGAATTGATGGGCTAAGTCTTTTAGTTATTTATGATTTAACATTGAAATATGATACTATGGTACTATAGGAAAATAAGAAAAAGAAAAAACAAACCAAGATATATGGTATCTTTCTCCCTGGGGAATAACTGAAAGCCAACTTCTTGCCTAAGGTCATCCTACTAAGAAACCCCACTGCTTCCTCACTCCAACTACACCTGCAACTCCAACTACACCTAAGACTTCCTCACTCCAACTACACCTGCAACTCTAACTACACCTACAACTTCCTCACTCCAACTACACCTGCAGACTTAAAGGCAGCCTTGGGTTTTTCATGTACATCTTCTAGGAAGAAGTTTACTTTTCAACATTTTGACCTAGAACCTGCATATTATATTGATGATCATTTGTGACAATACCATGTTCCGAGAATCTCCTGCAAAATTGATACAGTACAATGTCTTATACAGAGAGTATATGTGGGAAAGCAATACATGCAGTGACTAAAGTTTGTGTTGGAAGTCCAGCTTTGATACAAATTCTAACACTTATTAGCTGTGTGACCTTCATGACTTACTTACATTGCCTCAGTTTCCTTTTGTAGTATGTGGTTAGTAACAAAACCTCTTACTGTTGTTGAAGGAGCACATTTAAAGTGCTAAGAAATATGTCTGACACATTTACAACACTAAATAAATAATAGTTATTATCCTGAGAATAATAATTATTACTATGAGACAAAATCTTGCTCAAAAATAGGATTTCTTTCAGTCAAGATTTCAGTCTGACAACGAAAATTACAGTGAATAGTAGAAATGTCATTAAGAGACTGAGAAAATAACACACTTACAATAATAGTTGGAAAATAAAATCAATTTATAGTTTGCAAATTGAATAGCATAAGGCACTCTATACATTAATAAAATAAAGAATAGGTATGCTATCATAATATTATGTTCTATCACCATATGAATTTGTTATTCAGTTGTTATTTTTCAAACAATGCCAGCAAAGATATAATCATTTAGTAAGAATTAAATAGAACTTTAAAGTTAATTTCTATATAATTCAAAGCATTGTTAATTGCATACATATATAAGTTGTGTATACATATGTATATGTTGATATATGTATGTTTTTGTATGTATGAGTATATGTTCATATATATATAAATAGATATTATGAATTTATGTATCTGCATGTATGAGCTTAAATGAGTATGTGTATATATTGTTGCTAAGTGTCGTTTGGTTGGTTATGACCTATAACGACCCAGTATAGGGTTTCCGAGGAGCGGCTGGTGAGCTTGAACTGCCCATCTTGCAGTTCAAACTGACTTTGCAGTCCAGCGCATTAACCCTCAGCGCCACACCAAGATTCATAAGGTATATATATATATATGCTGTTGTTAAGTGCTGGCAAGTCAGTCCCAGCTCATAGTGACTTATGCACAACAGAACGAAACAATGCTCAGTCCTGAGCCATCCTCAAAATTGTTCTATGCTTGATCCCATTGCTGCTGCTACAGTGCCAATCCGTCTCTTTGGGGGGGTCTTCCTTTTTTATGCTGATTCTCCATTTTACCAAGTATGATGTCCTTCTCCAGGGATTGGTCCCTCCAAAGTATGAGAGATGAAACCTCCATTTTGGCTTCTAAGGAGCATTCTGACTGTACTTCTTCCAACACAGATTTTTTTGGTTCTTCTGGAAGTTCATGGTACTTTTAATATTCTTCTTCAACACCATAATGCAAATGCATCAATTTTTTACAGTCTTCCTTATTCATTGTCCAACTTTCACATGCATATGAGGCTACTGAAAATATCATGGATTGGATCAGG
The DNA here is from genome assembly GCF_000296735.1 of Chrysochloris asiatica. Classification (NCBI taxonomy): domain Eukaryota; kingdom Metazoa; phylum Chordata; class Mammalia; order Afrosoricida; family Chrysochloridae; genus Chrysochloris; species Chrysochloris asiatica. Next base: position 15,659,605 of record NW_006408519.1, on the reverse strand, counting down.
CACACCTTAGACCTTAAACTAACATCTTTTATTTTGAACACTTTAAAGAAGTCTTGAGTGGCAGATTTGCCTAATGCAACAGGTCATTTGATTTCCTTACTGCTACTTTTATTAGTGTTGATAGTGTATCCAAGCAAACTGAAGTCTATTCTCCACTTATATGGATCTTCTTTATTGGTACAATGGTGGGGATTTTGTTTCCTTTTCATTAAGGTGCAACCCATACGGAAGTCTATGATATTCATCAGTAAGTATTAAATCCTCTTCACATTCAGCAAGCAATGTTGTATCATCTGCATATCTCAGGTCGTGAATGTGTTTATCTCTATATACATACATATATATATTTGTTGTTGTTGTGTGCCATGGAGTCGATTCCGACTCGCAGGTAGCGACCCTGTACGGGGTTTCCAAGGCTGTAAATCTTTATGGGAGCAGAAAGCCTCCTCTTTCTCCCGCAGAACAGCCGGTACTTTTGAACTGCTGATCTTGTGGTTCACAGCCTGATTTGTAACCGCTCCGCTACCAGAGCTCCATATGTGTGTGTGTGTGTGTGTGTGTATGTATTGGAATCCTGGTGTGACTTCTTAGTAGAGTTACTCTGCGTTATTATTATCTGACTCCTTTTATATGAATATACGATTTTGTTATTATGTGCTGAGAGTTGGTTCTAACTCACAGTGACACTGTATAGAGTTTCCAAGGAACAACTCGTGGGTTTGAATCACCAACCTTGCAGTTAGCAGTCTAGCGCTTATTCTACAGCACCACATCATGACTGCATATGAATAAATAAAAGCAAGGATTTTGATTCATTGCTGTATCCTCAACACCAATAATAGTTTTTCCTGTGGTTTATATTAAGTAAATATTTCTTTAAACAAATTAAATAACCATATAGGTTCTTTGGAGTCCTGGTATGGCACTGCAGGATAATGCACTCGACTTCAAAGTCAGTTTGCACTGCAAGGTCAGCAGTTCAAACCCTCCAGCTGCTCCTCAGAAACCCTAGACAGGGTTCCTCAGAAATCCTAGACAGGGTTTCTTTAAGTTGAAACTAACTCAATGGCACTTAACAACAGGGTCTTTTGTGCTAATATAAAACGTCAGTTATTTTCAGAGTGATGTAGAAAGTGAAAAATCATCAGAAGTTTTTTTAACAGAGGAATGACATGAATTAACGTATTTTACAAGACATGAGAGAAGGAATTTGAGATTTTTGCTATAATCTAATGGAATAAAGTGATATAAACAAAGATAATAATGATGATGTGAGAATAGTTAGGTTGTGAATATATTTAGGAGATGTCAGTGTTGTGAAATGCTGTCGAGTCAGTTCCTATCCATAGCGACTCTGTATAGGGTTTCCAAAGAGCAGCTGGTGGGTTTGAATTGCCGACCTTGTAGTTTGCAATTCAGTGCTGATCCTATAGCACCATACCAGGAGTCCTTTTTGGGACATAGATGAAAGAATTTATTCACATATTGTATGTAAGATTTGAAAGAGTGGACTTAAGGATAATTCCAAATATTTTACTAAAGCATCTGAGAGAAGAGAATTTACACTTTTTTGTTGGTGGTCCAAGCTCACCAGCTTCTCACTGGAAACCCTTTGCAGGGTTGCTATGGGTTAGAATTGACTCTACGGCACTTACAACAACAACACAACAAGATATTGAAGAATTAGATGTCTATTTGACATCTAAGTAGAGGTTTCAAGTAGGCAATTGAGTATATAAATTTAAAGATTCTTAGGGTAGGAATCGTGGCAAGAAACATAAATTTGTGAGTTTGATGATAGGTGAAGTCAGGAGGCTGGAAGATAATGAATGCAGTGGGTTTAGAGTAAGGAAAGTGATTCAAGAGAAAGTCTTAACATCTCTCAATGCTCAGAGTTCTGAGATGAACAGAAGATAAAGCAGGGGTTTCTAGTAAGTGAGAAGGAAATCCAAGAAAATGTCTTGCCTTAGAAACCAAGTGCAGAAAGTATTTCAAGGAGATAAATAGAACCAGATTTGTTAAAGGTACTGAAAACTCACCATTGGATATGGCAGCGCTGAAACTATTTGTGGTTTTAAGACTAGTAGCATACTGGGGACAAAGACGCCATGGGATAAACACAGTGAATCTGCCTAAAGAATGGATGTTAGATTATTTTATGGCATTCAAACATTCGTATTCTACAGAAATAATTGAAATACTCTAATAATTTTTTGGAAATATTTTACTGTGAAGTGAGTAAATATTTAGAGAGAAAAGCATCAGTATTTCATTCAACAAATTATACACTGTATCATCACAAAGATTGGTGTAACTTCCATGAAACAACAGTTATCCCACTCCCTCCCTATGGTTCTTGTTTCCATTCCACCATCATTCCCATTCCAGTCCTTCTCAAGGTTGTCCTCTGGTAAATGTCCTTTGAGTTCAATAGTTGACCATTTCTTGGTAAGCATACTTTACTAGTGTAGCAGTTCCTTCTATATACCTTTCTACGGGTTGTTTTTGTTAAGTGCCATTGAGTCGGTTCCAACTCATAGCTATCCTGCATACGGTTGCCAAGGAGCAAGCTGGTGGGTTTGAACCAACAATCTTGAAGTTAAAACTAACTTTGTGGTCCAGTGCTTATCATATGGTACCGTATCAGGAAAATTGGGTGATGGTAATAAATTCTGTTCTAGAACTTAAGGGTGGCCAAGGTCCTGGTCTCGGGTTCTTCTGGTCTCTTTCTGGCTAGTAAACACATCTTTTGTTTTGTTTGTATGTTAATTTTTAATAATTTTGAGTTTTATTACACATTTTATTCCACTCTATCTTGGTAATGTTGGCCTGACACCATATAGTTCTCCTGGTCTTAGAGTTATGGTAACTGATGTTCGCATGTGCCATTGGTCCATTGCATTATTTGATTCCAAGCATCTTCAATTTTCATTGGTCTTTCTTCCTTCCTCACATGGAGAAAACTGTAATTTCACCTTAGATGGTCACTCATGAACTTTTAAGATCCCAGTTGCTACTCACCAAAGTAGTATACTTTTATAATTAATTAATGCTTAAAGTATGTGTCTTCAAATTATGGTAATAGACTTTCTAAAAGGGTAAGTTTACTCTAAAAATCCCTGGTGGCACAATGGGTAAGCACCAGGCTGCTAACCTAAAGGTCAACAGTTTGAACCCACACATGGCTCTTCAAGAGAAATCACCTGACCTTCTGTTCCCTTATGTTGTAGTTCTACTCTGTCATTCAGGATCATTAAAAATTTTAATCCACTGATGCCATTCAGCAACTGCACAAGTTTGCTTTATTCCATCAAATAGAATTCTATGATGCAAGATTGAAGAAACACCAATTCACAACATGTTACATGTGACAGTTGGTGACGTTCTGATATCAATTTAGTGCCTAGTCAACTGTGGTGTACTGGATTTAATATGTGGTGGTGGTGGTTTTGTTCCATTGAGTGGGTTATAACTTGTAGCGACCCTGTATAGGTTCCAAGGCTGTAAATCTTTACAGGAACAGAAAGCCTCAGCTTTCTCCCATGGAACAGCTGACCTTGCTGCTAGCAGCCCAGCTTATAATCCACTATATTACCAGGGCTTCTTATGTAATATGTAACATATATAATATGTAGCCTTCGTCTTTGAACTCCCACTGATTCTTTTTGTTATGGGTCTGAGTAAAAGAAAGTGGGAGAAGAGACTAATAGAATCACATGATTCAGCTGTTGTGCATGTTAAAAGAGTTAATTATGACTGTAAAAATTTGAAACTCTAGCATGGGCATAAAATGAACCATCTCAGAAGCAGGAAGCATCTCACTACTGTCAAAGAAGAAGAGGCAGAAGTAGAGTTCATCTTTTGGCTCCTGAGATCCCTGCGCATTGAATCTCTTCAATCCAGATGCAGATAGTTGTGCCACTGAAAGAGTGGCAGAGGCACAGCAGCAGAACCAAGAGCCAGAGCACAAGACAAAGAGGTGGGAAGCCCACAGAGCTAGTAAATCTGAGTGACATTGGAAAGGAGGCTTGCTTGCATAATGGGGGGTGTCCAAACACTTAATTGGGGGAGCTAGGTTTGCTGACCCACAGAGATATAGCTGAGTGCCTTCAGATTGAGGCTTATGGTGGAGTGATGAGTCCTATGGGCATTTATCACATCCATAAAAAAGCTTCAACATTACCCAGGCAAAGAGAGACCTGCCTTTGAACATGGCTGAGGAGAGACTGTCTTAACTGAAAGAACTATGCCCTGGCATTTTCTGATCCTGCATTGTAACCTTTTAACTCCCCTAATAAACCCCATAGCTGTGAGTATGGTTTCTGAGTTCTTTGTGGCCATTGCAATGAATTATTGAACTCAGCTAAGTAGAGAGATTTTGAGGGGGAGTTTTTGGCACCATATGTTTTTGCACCAGTTTATTGGGGAAACAACAATTTAGGTATGTAGAATTCAATTATCTTTATTTTTATCATAATCCATGCTGTAGTTACTCAGGTACTACTTATCCCTTGCTTACTCTCCTTTTGTTGTATCGTGGTGGTCTGTCATTGGATTTTTCTTTGCTTTGTAACAGAAACTGTATTCTGCATTTGCTCATGTCTTTTTATAAAGATTATTTTTATCTTAGTATTTACTTTATGTATTGTATTATTTGGTAGGCTTGTTTCACTCAACATTCTTGCAAATTGTTTATTACTGAGTAATTATTTCTTTTCTGTTTCTGAAGCACTTCTGAAGTGCTGTTGGGCAAAAAATCTAGACTGCAAGGTCAGTGGCTCAAACTCACAAGCCACTCCTTGGAAACTCTATACAGGGTTGCTATGAGTTGGAACCGACTCAACAACACAGTGACATGTTGCCGGACCCTCTGTCCTGCATGTGTTCTAATATTTGTGCAGCATTCTACAGTCTTTATCTGTGACTGTCATAAAGACTTTAGTCTTTTTTTGCTAGGAATAGAACTTTCTGATAGGTTTTGAGTTTTTAAGAGTCAAAGCTGCAGAGAGACATAGCCATCCCCATATTTTAATCAAACTAAGGGAACTTGAAACTTCATGTATGAAACCACTGAATATCCCCCACTGCTTTAGCAGCTGAGACTTAACTGCTCTTCATTCATCATTTAGGTTATGTTGTTGCAAAGTAAATATTTATTTATTGGATAAAATGAGTACTAGAGCATTCCTTGTGCCCCAATATTTCAAAATGTTTTGTAGTATGTTACTGCTGTCTTTACTGATTCTTCCAGAAGTTCTCAAAGACTTATTCAATTAAATAGAACACAAGAATCCTCCAATTTCTAGGGCTTGGGGTTTGGAGTTAAAATTTTTATGTCTTTTTATTTGCAATAAACCTCTATGAAAATCAGCTTCAAAGAAGATGTGTATATTAAACTCATTCTCTGTATCCATTACAATTTTTATATTGCTACTGAGTTTTGATGGTGTGGTATTTCAGTTTCACTCATCTTTCTAGCTGATATTTGGTGATGTTAAGTGCCTTTGAATTGGCTCCAACTCACAGCAACCCTGTATAGTGTTCCCGAGACTTTTTGAATTTTTGCAAGATCAGAAAGCCTCATCTTTCTCCTGTGGAATAGCTGGCAAGCTCAAACCATGGGCCTTGTGATTCGCAGTCCAGTGCTTGTCATATGGAGCACATGTGCACCCAGCTGATATTTACTGAAGTGTACCTATGTTTTTTTCATCAGCAGATTAAGAAAAAAGGCTTTTTTTCTTTGCTTAAACTATAATTTATAAAACAATATTTTAAACAACTCATCTCTAAATTGTGCTAATAACTATAAGGTAAGTAAAAATACGATTAGTCAGACACTCATTCAGGTTGTACTATTGGTTGTACTATCAAGCTTCTTGTTGTTAGGTGCCATTGAGTCAGTACCAACACATAACGACTTTATGCACAGCAGAAGTAACATTGTCTGGTCTTGCGCCAATATCACAATTGTTGCTATGCTTGAGCCCATTGTTGCTGCCACTAATATCAAACTTAATGCCTTTAATTATGTGCTATGTATTATATAATCAATGTATGTAATATTTTGATTTCCTTTAAGAGAAAATGTATCATTTTTTTTCCAAAATAAAGTAGCAATGATCTTAAATGGATATTTCCCCTTTATATTTAATTTGACTTAGTGAAAAGAATGTAAGCTTGTCTTTTACCTCAGTTCTACCATTAATTCAGGTGGTGTTCTTTAGGAACTAGGTATAAAAAGGGCTTGGAATTGATCTTGTTCACAGAAAGCGACACTTGACATATAATGTTGTTAAGTGCTGTTAGTTGGTTGCGACCCATAGTGACTCTGTATAGGGTTCCTAAGGAGTGGTTGGTGGGTTTGAACTGCTGACCTTGTGATTAGCAGACCAGTGCTTATCCTAGTGTCACACTATGACTTCTGGAATATAAGTAGTCAATGAATACTCACTGACTAAGTAAATATCTTTTTTAATCTTAATTTCCTTTTAATTTTTATTTTCTTTTTAAATGTTTGGATGGTTTGTGATATGCTGGTTAGCATTCAAGATTTTCTCTGATAAAGTCATAGAAATAGTAGAAAAGGCTTTTATGCGTAACTACTGCAGAAGACAATCTTAGAACTCTGCTTCTCTATTTAATCAAGACTAGACCATTAAAGCCACTCCTCAGAAATTCTATACAGGGTCAACTCCATGGCACTTAATAACAACAACAACAACAACAACAAAACAACCTGTCAGTTTGTCTTACTGTGGTGAACGTGTGTATTGCTATGATGTAGGAAGTTTCAGCACCAATATTTCAAATATCAGCAAAGTCACCATGTTGAACAGCTTTCAGTAAAGCATCCAGGCTCAGATATTCTTGGGAGAAAGTACTCATGATTGTTAACAACTTCCAAAAATTAGCCAATGGAAACCTTATAGATCACAACAGAAGAGTGTCGTATACTACTGAAAGCTGAGTCTTTAGTTGGAAGGTAGTATACAACACTCGCAATAATATCCTGACATGTACCAATGATAATGAAGATGTTGCAGGACTGGGTAATATTTTGTTTTGCTATACAGAACACAGAGGACCCTGGTGGCAATGTAGAATAAGCACTGGATTGCGAGTCACAGGGTTGGCAGTTCAAACCCACTAGCTGCTTTGAGGAAGAAAAAGGAGGCTTTTTGCTCCTGTAAAGATTTACAGTCTCAGAAACCCTATGCAGCGTCACTATGAGTTGGAATCTACTAGTTGGGAATAGGTTTGGTTTGTTTTTCATACATAATGTTGCCATGAGTCACAGTGAATTGGAAGGCAGCAACTGACGACTAAAAACAGTAGTACTAATGAAAATGAATTTAGCTCTGCATTTAATTTCTATGACTACATTTAGTTGGAATATAAATATGAAATAGTTTTATATATTTAATACATCATGTATCATATTTTATTATAATATTATCTAACTGCAAATACCAAAGACTTTTTTCATCTTTAAAATTTGTGTGTTTTTTGTGATTACCTTAAATATAGGTCTATCAAGGAGAGTAGGATTTTTCCAGGACAAAAAACTGAGAATATTAAATCTTATGATGCTCTTATTACACATCATCATGACCCAGTAATGATAGACTTGATCAAAACTTCATTCTGATATGCATTTTTTTCTTCCTTTATTATAAAAGCTTATTAAGATTCCTTAAACTATGGATTTTATTATTTGAACTGTTCACTGTGTAGCTAGCTACATTTATAATTGATATTATGAGGGAATAATACTTAATCTTTCATTTAGAAACACTCAGTTTATTGAATATTTAACTATTTTCCTTAAAACAGTAAACAATTGGAAATACATTTCTCCAAATAGACAACTTTTTTATTCTTAAATACAGCTAATATGTTTTGTTTAAATTCGAATACGAACTATTAACAAGGAATTTCGAAAATATTTTTATTGTTTCCTATTTACTGATACAATATTTCTTCAGAAGAATATAGAATTAAGTGGTCTAAAGTACCAAACTCATTTTAAAAGGCGGGTTAATACGCTGGACTGCAAGATCTGTTTGAACTGCAAGGTCAGTGGTTCAAGTTCACCAGCGGCTCCTCGGAAACTATACATAGTTGCTGTGGGTTGGAACCCACTCGAAAGCACTTAGCAACAACAACAACAAAGCAAAGAGGCAGCGGTAGTGGTGGTGGTGTGCCGTGTTATTGGTTCAGATTTATAGGAACCCTGCCTAAGGATTTGAGGCGATAAATCTTTCTAGGGGCAGAAAGCCTCGTTTTTTCTCATGATTAATGGCTGGTAGTTTCTAACTGATGACATTCAGGTTACCAGTCTGACTCATAACTACTGCACTATCAGAGTTCCTAAAAGAGGCAGTTGTTGTTGGTGTTCAGTGCCGTGGTGTCAGTTCAGACCCATAGCAACCCTGTATAGGGTTTCTAAGGAATTTCTGGTGAATTTGAACCACCAACCTTGTGGTTCAAAGGGACTTCACAGTCTAGGGCTTTAACCTACAGTGTCACGATAGGACTCCTAAAGAGGCAGCAACAGTGCTTAATGCATAGACTATGCTACCAGGCAGCTCAGGTCTGAATTCTTGCTTTACTTCTATTAGTGGTGTAATCAGGAAAATTATTTATAATCTATAAACCTTAATTCTTTAAGCTTGAAAACTAAGTCAAATGTGATCTGCTTTATAGGATTGTACAATGATAAAATGAGCTAGTACATACAAAATGCTAGGGAAAAACATGTTGTTAAATACTGTTGAGTCAGTTCCAATTCATAGCAATCCTGTATAGGATTTCCAAGGAGCAGCTGGGCTGGTGGGTGTGAACTGATGACCTTCTGGTTTGCAGTCCAGTGCTGAACCAACAGTGCCACATTAGAACATCAGAGGAAAACTGGTACTTAATACATATCATTATTAACCAGCAAGTATATCATCAATTAACTGTCTTTTTCAAAGATCACTAATTTTAGATGTACTTTGAAGATGTTAGTTAAAGCAACAACAATAAAAACTACCAAATCCAATTGTGAACTCATTCATTCATTACAGACTTCACTGGTAAACTGAGACTGAAGGTTGACTGATTAACAGGGAATAAAGGTTAAATTTCTAAAAGAAAACTTGTAGAAGTAAAAACAAATAAAATTTTAGATTCTCGTTGTTAACTGCCGTCTAGTTTATTCCAACTCATAGTGACATTGTGCAGGGGTGGGAAATGTCCAGCCCATAGGCCCTGTAAGTCACTTGAAATCATTTGGGCTGGCCCTGTGATGACAACCTAAGTTCCAGGCATCCAAATATGTTGTTGTTGTTGTTAGGTGCCATTGAGTTGGTACCAACGCATAGCTACCCTATGCACAACAGAACGAAACACTGCCCAGTCCTGGATTGACCTCCAAATTGTTGCCATGTTTGAGCCCATTGATGCTGCCACTTGGCCAATCCATCTCGCCACGGATCTTTCTCTTTTTCTCTGACCTTCCACTTTACCAAACATGATATCCTTCTCCAGAGACTGGTCCCTCCTGACAATATGTCTGAAGTATGAGAGAAGAGTTTGGCCATCCTGGCCTCCAAGGAACACTCTGGCTGCATTTCTTCCAATACAGACCTTTTAGTTCTTTGGCAGCCCATGGCACTTTCAATATTCTCCTCCAATACCATAACTCAAAAGCATCAGTTCCTCTAAGGTCTTCTTTATTCACTGTCCAGCTTTAGCATGCATATTAAGTTATGGAAAATACCATGGTTTGGGTCAGTTGTTTGAACAGAACATGAGACCACTGACTGGTTTAAAATTTAAAAAAAGGTGTGCGACAGGGTTGTATTCTTTCACCATACTTAGTCAACCTATATGCTGAGCCAATAATCTGAGAAGCTGGGTTATATGAAGAAAAATGTGGCATCAAGATTGAAGGAAGACTCAATTACAGCCTGCGATATGCAAGATGATACAACCTTGCTTGCTGAAAGTGAAGAGGACTTAAAATACTTCCTTAGGAAGAACAAAGACCACAACCTTCATTATGGATTGCATCTCAATGTAAAGGGAAAAAAATCCTTACCACTGGACCAATAAACAACATTCTTATCAATGGAAAAAAGATTGAATTGTCACGGACTTCATTCTTTTTGGATCAACGATCAACACCTCATGGAAGCAGCAGTCAAGAAATCAAACGACATATTGCAATAGGCAAATCGACTACACAAAACCTTTTCAAAGTGTTGAAGAGCAAATATGTCAGCTTAAGGACTAAGGTCTGCTTGACCCTTTTTTAAAATCCAAATATACCATGGTAATATTTAAGTTGATAATTTTGTATGGCCTGTGAGTGATGTTATAAATAAACAAATAGCCCTTGGCAGAGAAAAAGGTTCCCTACCCCTGCTATATAGAGTTTCTGAGGAGTGGCTGGTGAAATTGTACCATTGACCTTGCAGTTCAAACTGGCCTTGTGGACGACGACTTAGCCTACGACGCTATATCAGTACTCCAATTATTAGATAACTACTTTTAAAAAGGAAATAAGAAAGCTTGTATACAAATGAGGAGTCTTCAGAAAATTTGAAGAAAACGGAATTAAAAGATAATGGATAATGAGTGTAAATTGCTACAATTTTATGAACTTGACCTATACTTATGGATGTAGCAGCTTAAAATACCAACAGAGAGGGAAGAGTCTTCACATCAAGTATCAGTGCTATCCCCTCTGTATACAGGGTAGATAGGGATGGGCAACTTAGACATTGGCTACCTAAACTGAGGGAGTGATAAAGGCACAAAGTGGTTGGTTTACAAGTTTTCAAGAGGGAGTTTAGTTTCAGAGTGTGCAGGGAAAGATAGAGTCCCCACTGAAGAGTTTTCATCTTGCCTAGATAGGACTGGTAAAAAGAGATGGGGATAAAATTCAATAGTGAGTAATTGTTATCATGACTAATTGTGACTTTCACAACTGTAAAGGTAGAAATTTTGTAACAGAAAAAGGGGGAATAGTTAATCTTACAGTCCAGAAACAGAGGACCCTAGGACCATCAAGGGAGAAGAGCACAAGTGTAATGTGGGACCATATCTAGAGAGAATCAGTGACACCAGGGATGGAGGCAGAGATGAGGACCTGGAGTGAGGGAGCATCTGAGGATGCTAGACTCATGGAAAGAGAGAGGCTGAGTGCTGGTGGCCAGGAGGTAGGCGTACAGAATGTGCCCTTTGGTTGTTTAAATGATTATATATTCCTGAGTGTTTTGTGTACACACCCCTACCCCCACCCCACCCCACCCCAAAAAAACAGAAATAATGGAAGCAAGTACTGTTGAACGATGATGCACAGAGGAGATTGTAATCACTGCAATGAAACGATGGTGTGAAGCCGATGTTCTCCCATGTAAACTATCACTCAGTTCACAATAAAAACAACACAAAAAACAAACAAGAAAAACGGAATCAACTATGGATAAAAAAATTTTAAAAAGATAATGGAATTTGTTTCATGAACTTTTTGAAGCCACGTTATATTGGAGCAAAATGATGTTTTTAACAACTTCAATAATTTCTCCATTTATTTTTGTTATTTATTGGTCCAGTGGTGAGGATTTTTGTTTTCTTTATATTGAGGTACATCCCTTACAAAAGGCTGTGGTCTTTGATCTTCGTCTGCACCTATTTTAAGTCCTCTTCACTTTCCTCAAGCAAGCTTGTGTCTTCTGCATATCACTGGTAGTTAATGGGTCTTCTAAATCGGATGCCATGTTCTTATTCATAAAATCCAGTTTTGCAGATTATTTGCTTAATTTACATATTGGATAGATAGGTGAAAGAATACAACCCTGGCACACAACTTTCCTGATTTTAAACCATTCATTGTCCCCTTATTCTGTCTGAATGATTGTCTCTTGGTCTAGGTACAGGTTTCTCATAAGCATAATTTACTGTTTCAGAATACTCCTTCTCCGCAATGTTGTCCATAGCTTGTCATGATGCATCCAGTAAAAAGCCTTTTTGTAGTCAATAAAGCACATGTAAATATTTTGACAGTATTCTCTACTTTCAGCCAATCAATGACGTCAGCAACAATAGCCCTCATTCCACTTCCCTGTCTGAATCCTACCTCAACCTCTCATAGCTCAGTGTCAATATACTGCTGCAGACATTTTTGCCAAATTTTACTTGTATATGACATTAATGCCATTGTCTGATGATTTCTGCATTCTTTTGAGTCACCTCTCTTTGGAGTAGACACAAATATGGATCTCTTCTAATCAGCTGGCTGGGTAGCTGTCTTCTAAATTTCTTCACATAAATGAGAGAGTGCCTCCCATGCTTTCTCAGTTTGTTGAAAGATTTGTTTGTATTCAGTCAATTCCCGGAGCCTTGTTCATTGTCAATTCCTTCAGTTCACCTTAGAATTATTCCTTCAATATCATTGGCTCTTGATTATATGCTACCTCTTAAAATGGTTGAACATTTACCTGTGTATTTCTTCCACCTCTTTTTTATGTTTTTTGCATTTTTCAATATTTAGGTCATAGAATCCTTCAAAGCCAAGTCTTGAATTTTTTCTTCAATTCTTCCAGCTTAAGAAATGCTGATCAAGTTCTTCCCCTTTGGTTTTCTATTCCCAGGTCTTTGCACATTTAGTTATTATATTTGACTTTGTCTTTTGGAACTGCCCTTTGATATTTTATGTTCAGCTCTTTTACTTCCTCAGTTCTTTCATTTGCTTTAGCATCTCTATGCTAGAGATCAAGTTTGAGTCTCTTCTGATATCCATTTTTATATTTTCCTTTATACTTGTCTTCTCAATGACCTTTGCTTTCTTCCTGTATGATGCTCTTGATGTCATCCCACAACTCTTCTGCTCCTCAGTCCTGATTGTCTAATTCATCAAATATATATTTCAGATGATCTCTAAATTCAGGTAGGATATGTTCAAAGTCATATTTTGGCTCTCATGGACTTGTTCTAATTTTCTTCAGCTTTAGCCTGGACTTGTATGGCAGTGGCAGCAGTCATGTACTGTGGAGTTGGTTCTGACTCATAGTGACCCTGCCTAGGGTTTTCGAGGCTACAGCTCTTTATAGGAGCAGAAAGTCTTGTATTTCTCCCTTGGAACTGCTGGTATTTTCATATTGCTGACCCTGAGTTTAGCAGCCCGACTTGTAACCACTACACTCCCAGAGCTCCTTGAACTTGTCGAAGAACAAGTAATGTTCTGTTCCACAGTCTGCCCTTCACCTTGTTTTTAATGATGATATGGACTTGCAAAATTCTATCATGTCATCTCCAGCAGTTTTTATCACCACAGCCATATTTTGCAACTGCTGATTCTTCCTCTTTGTTTTTAACCTTTGCATTCCAATAACCAGAAATTATTAATGCATCTTCATTGAGCATTTGACCAATTTCAAACTGAAGAAGTTGGTATAATTATTCAATTATATTATCACTGGCTTTAGTGGTTGGTACATAAATTTGAATTATAGTTGTATTAACTGGTCTTTCTTGTAGATGTATAGATATTATACTATCATGGACGGCTTTGTATTTCAAGATAGATTTTATTTTCTTAACTTTTTATTGTGAATTGAGTGAAGGTTTACAGAGCAGATCATCAGGTTTACACTCAAGAAATCTTATACATTGCTCCAGCATATGGTTGCAATCCCCTCCATGTACCAACAGTTATCAGCATTTGCCTCTATTCACTTTAACCATTGCATTCCTCCGTGTGTCTCCCACCATTCCTCTTTTTCCTCTGCCAACTTCCCTCTAGTTGTATATTACCTGCCCTGTCACCCATGTCAACATGTGTCTACCCTCTAGTGCATGTACATAAAAACCACACAGGGATGTAATCATTTAAACAACCAAAGGACACATTCTGCAAGCCTGCCTCCTGAATGCCAGCACACAGCCTTCTCTTTCCATGAGTCTAGAGTCCTCAACTACTGTATCTCTCTATGCCTTCACCTTTACCTCTATCTCTGGTATCGCTGCATCTTTGGTTAGGGTCCCATATTCAGTTCATGCTCTTCTTTCTTGATGGTCCTAGGGTCCTCTGTTCCTGGACTATAAGATTAACTACTCCCACCTTTTGTTACAAAACTTCTACCTTTACAGTTGTGACCGTCACAATTAGTCATGATAACAATCACTCACTATTGAATCTTATCCCCATCTCTTTTTACCAGTCCCATCTAGAAAAGATGAAAACTGTTCAGTGGGGATTCTACCTTCCCCAGCACATTCTGAAACTAAACTCCCTTTTGAAAACTTGTAAGCCACTCACTTCATGCCTTTATTACCCCACTCACCCATTTTAGGTTGCCAAATTCATCAGATTGTAGCAATTTACACTTATTTCCTTCATTAAGATAGATCTTTAATTTTTTTTTTTTTTTTTTTTTTTTATGATGAATGCCCCTTTATTCTTTTTCAATTTGTCATTCCTGGCATAAAAAAAAACATGTAACAGCCAGATTCAAAGTCACCAGTACCATTACATTTCAGCTCATTAATGCTTAGGATATCGATGTTTATGCATTCCATTTAATGTTTGATTTTCCTAGATTCATACTTTGTATATTCCATGTTCTGATTATTAATGGATGCTTACAACTGTTTCTGCTCATTTTAAATTGTGCCCAAGCAACAAATTAAAGGTCCAAAAATGTAATTTCATTTGCTTTATCATGGTCAACTCTACTTTTAGGAGGCTGGTCTTCCTCATCATATTTTAAATGACTTCCATTTGAGAGGCTCATTTTTTCACACTATATATGACAATATTCTGTTGCTTTTCATCACACTTAAATATTCAGTATTCTGGTGATGACAGTTTTCTACTGTTATTCGTAAGGTTTTCAGTGACAAAATAGTCACAAGTATTCCATCTCTCCTTTTTCCTTGTCTTTCTTAATCTGAAAGCTCAGCTGAGACCTGTTCTCCATGGGTGACCTGGTTGTTAGTTAAAATGCTGCTGGCGTAACTTCCCAAATGAAGTTTTGCAACATGCAAAGCACCATGGTAGGATAAACTGAAAGACGATTTTAGGGATTCATTTGATGGTGGATAATTTAGGTATCGTAGTTGTTAGAAATAGGGTTGCTAACCTCAGGGTCAGTAGTTCAAAATTACCAGCTGTTCCACAAGAGAAAGATGAGGCTTTCTGCTCCCATAAAGATTTGCAGCCTTGGAAACCCTGTGCAGGGTCACTATGAATTGGAACTGACTCCATGGTACTTAACAACAACAACAATTTAGGTATAAGATCAGCTGATGCACCATCTTTATATTTACTGGAGTTGTTCATTCATTCAAAGTTTAAACTTTGAGAAATCTTTCCCTTGCTGTTTTCTTTATAACGATTACTTTTGTTCATTTTTTGTATGTTTTACACGTTTTTGCATTTTTTTTGTTTGTTTCAATGGTAGCCGCTTGTTTTATTTTTAATAGAACTTTATATATTGGAAAAATATATGGGTATTTTGGACATGCAGATGTAATAGCAATTGCTCACATACGTTTCTTTTTTATATACACTTTAAAAGATATAGATAACACAAACATTTGTCAATTCAGCATCACCTCTCACATATATAATTCAAGGACACTAATTCTATCAATTATGTTTAAAAATAGTTTTTCAATGCTTTTTTGGTAGGGTATAAAGAAACTGACTTTTCATTGTACTCAGTATAAATTTTACACCACAAATGTGCATGTAGGAAACATTATTACTTTTCAAAAAATCATATTGCTTCCACCTCAGAGTCTTCCCTGGCTGAGTTGCCAGAAAATTCAATTTACATTATTAAGGTTCTACATACCCATTGCCCCATCCTTCTCAGGATGATGTGAATGTACTAAGAATCTGGTTTAGTACAGACTTTCTGGAGGGTAACTTTTCTTCCACACATTATAGGTTCCACAATTTATTTGTTTTATAATCCAACAGGTCACTTGAAGTGGGATCATAATTTTAATGCAATCTTTCAGCAGAGATGAGTTTGCTGAAGCAGAAACCCTTGATGTCAGATTAACCCCCTAGGAATGACATGTAACAATTTCTTCTGAGGTCTAGTTACCTCCCACATGGCAAAGAGCATCCTTTATCTTTTACCCCCAGGAACAGTTGCCTTTTTAAGTCTTGGAAACGAATATCTTCCAATATTTTCCTGTTCCCCTTTACAGCAAACCTCTTTAGGGAAAAAAACAGAAAAAGAAAAAAAAAGAAAGAAAAAGTTTATCTTTGGTATCACTACATCCCTCTTCCTTTTCCAATTAGGATTTCTTCTATACTTCTTCAATAAAACAGCTTCCTTCAAAGTCATTATTGATCATCATGTTACCAAATCTAACTGTATTTGTCAGTCCTGTCATGCTTATACTTCCAGCAGCATTTCATACATTGATCATTTCTTCTTTCATGAAGCACTTTTTTTTTTTTTTTTCCTCATTTTACTTCTGTGACATAGAACTTACCAAAATCCCCTCTGACCTTACTGCCTCCCTTTCTTTGCTTTCCTTTATTAAAACATCTTCCTAACTACTAAATGATGGACGGCCCTCAGGTTTTCTTCTTCTATACTGACTACCTAGTGGCATTATTTCAAGTATGTGTTCATATATATCCATCTTTGCCCTGAACTCAAGATTCATATATCTACCTGTCTATATAGCATCTCCACCTGTCTATATAGCATCTCCACTTTAGTAGGTAGTGGAGTTTTCATTATCACAATACCAATTGAATTTTATATATATATA
>NW_006408519.1:15635926-15642347 GCF_000296735.1 Chrysochloris asiatica | reverse complement strand
TTACGGGAGTAGAAAGCCTCATCTTTCTCCCGTGGAGCAGCTGGTAGTTTCGAACCGCTGACCTTAAGGTTCGCAGCCCGATTCGTAACCACTACGCTACATCCTTGATTAGTAACAGGAAATATGATTCCATATGCAGGTTGAGTGATTATCCTCAGATAGGATTAGGGAAAATTCATCCATTGCAAAATGAGAAAAGGAGAGTAAATGTGGACAGATACCAATGAATCTACCTTCCCGCAAGGACCGAGTAGTAGGGCTGTTGATAGGGGGCATTGTCTGTAGAATTTGAGAACAATAACAAGCTCAACTAAATGGTTGCCTGCCTTTTACTTTTACCAAGTGACAATTCTAAAGAATATAAATGATAAAATAGTCCTGTTAGAACAACAGGAGGTCTAGACTCTGAGAGCCAGATAGTATTTTAGACTTTGTGAACCCTACTGTCTCTGTCATAACTACACACTAATATAGGTGGTAGGCCAAACTTAATTCATGGACTGAAGTGAGCTAAATCCTATTTTAAGTAACGGTCTGCAAAAGGAACATAGCCTCTTCCACCATTCTGACCTTCACATTATCACTGTCTCTGGTTGTTGAGGTTTGAACAGTGAGAGGAAAAAGATCATGTTTTAAGGATGAAGACGGGGAGAAGATGTATAAAGTATGAGAACAGAGAAGCTGAAGGGGGTAGGAGTCATTGTGGAGACTCCAAAGTGAATGAACCAGGGAAATACATGTTTGGTTGGCAGGGCTAAGAGCCCTTTTAGGTTTATTGGTTATAAATGTAAACTTTGAGGCAATCAGAATAATTTAAGGATTGTCTCTAGCCACATTTAGATGAATAGAACCGATTTAAAATAGATTGACATTTTGGTTTCACTATGGAGCTCTGGTAGCGCTAGTAGCGTAGCGGTTACGAATCAGGCTGCTACCGTCAAGGTCAGCAGTCGAAACTACCAGCGGTTCCGCGGGAGAAAGATGTGGCTTTCTGCTCCCGTAAAGATTTGCAGCCTTGGAAACTCTGTGCAGGGTCACTATGAGTCGGAACTGACTCCATGGTACTTAACAACAACAGTTAGGAATTTGTCAGAAAAGTATAATGGAGTAAGACATAGCTAAAGAAGATGAGAGAGAATACAAAGCAGTGATCCTAATGATGGTCCTGGAATGAATGAAATGAGGGCACTATGGAGGCTGTGGACTAAAGGGTATGAACTAGGAAAATAAGACACGAGCTTCAGAGAGTAAGATGTATGAAATGTAAATTGTAGTGGTAATAGATGTATTGGTAATGACAGTCTTTTAAGCAAACATTGGGAAGAGTGATTTAGACAGCTTGTAGAACAAATCTACTGAAAGTTAGGAATTTAATGGGTAGATACTGGGTACAATGTCTTTTTGAATAAAATCATATTACCAGTCATTGCGGTATTGCTATTGATATCACCTAGTAGAGTGATTACAGTTATGTTGACATAAAACAGAGGAAGGTGAGGAGGGATGATATTCATGAATGGCAACACTGAGAGGTAACTGATAGAGTCAAATCGTATGTGTTATAAAATGAATCTTTAGTCCTTTCCTTCCCTCCTTCTAATTTCAAGGATCCCTAGTGGCACAGAAGAGTAAGTGTTGGCCTGATAACTACAAGGTAGTCAGTTAAAACACACCAGCAACTCATAGGGGAAAGATGAGGTTTGTCTGCTCTTGTAAAGATTAACATTCTCGAATACATGAACAAGCAGTTCTGCTCTTCTCTATAGGGTCGCTTTTAGTTGGAATCAGTGGGTTTGGATTTCCATTCTCTAGTCAACACAATATAAATCCTTTTGTTAATTTATGTTTTCAGATACAAAAGACAGAACCAAAGAGGTCATTTTCAGTTTACCTTTTCTTTTCATCCATATTACACAGAAAGAAAGGAGCCCTAGTAGTGTAGTGGATTACCAGCTGGGCTGCTAGCCACAAAGGCAGCATGTTGAATCTGCTAGTTGCACCATGGAGAAAGATGAGTTTTAATGCTCCTATAAAGATTTATAGCCTCAGAAACCCTATACAGGGTCCTATGAGTGGGAACCAATTCAGTACCACACAACCACTACCACCACCACCATGACACGGAAGACCTTAGGTCAAAAGAATACAAGATATACAAATTTGAGAGGGATCATTTAAAAATAAGTTGTGTATGTGCATGCATGTTTAATAAAACTTGCATAATGAAACATACTTAATAGGTCAATGAATATTTTCATTTGTTTGTTTTTACCTTTAAAATATTTTATTGAGTTTTTGTGAAAGTTTATACATTTGTTAATTATGAAAATTATATTCCCATGTAACAATTTCTACATGTTTAGTTGTTCAGTGACATTGTACTTTTTTCACATTGTGAAAACATATCCTTTATTTCTATTCTGGTTGGTCCATTTCCATTATTCTTTCTTCTCTGTCCCTACTTCCTGACTTTCTCATCTTTCCTTTAGAGTAAATGTTGGCCATTTAGTCTCAAATAGTGAGTATATAAGGAATACAGTACTCCAAATGATATTATTTATGAACCAATCTGTTGTTTGGTTGAAGGATGACCTCCAGTATTAGTTTAAGTTTGAAGTTTAAAGGATATTTCAGGACAATAGTCTTATGGTTTCTCTAGGTCTCTTCCAGTTCAATAAATCTGTGCTTTTTTACAATTTTGAGTTGTATTCTACAATTCTCTCTCATTTTATCTGGGACTATCTATTATGGCCCTGATCAGAATGGTTCTGTATAAATGGTGTGGATGCAGTATTCGACATCCTCTAACTTCATAAGCTGGAAGGGTAATCAAATTCAACATCAGCCAAAGTTGATTCTTTCAAGATGAAGGTCAAACATGATTCCACCTTTTGTCTCCTTTACTAGTTCGGACTTTCTGTTTCTCTACTCAGTTTGACAATCCATTGCAATAGCCCCATAGAACTCTCAGAGCATGTTCATGATAGTGTGGTTCATTAGGAAAGTTAACAGGTCACACTTAAGAATTAGAAATGCTCAGGATACCATTCTTCTGGTCAAGCAGTCCTTTCTCTGGTCTTTGGTGTATCAGTCATGAGGTCTTTTGGCCTTTGTCCTGCTTAAGCAATCTTACAAAACTCTCTTAGCACTGCCAATAAATGTACAAAGAGCACCCTACTCCACCTTAATCCTTAGTCTGAAGGCACCAGCCCTAGCTCCATTGGTCAGCAAACCTAGATTCCCTAATTAAATGCCTGGAGTCACTTTACTCTATAAATGAACCTCTTGCCCAAAGATACTCAGCTCTATTGGCCAGTGTCTCTATTGGTCCTGTCTTTTGTCTCATGCTCTGGCTTTTGATTCTGATGCTACCACTCCTCTGCCACTCCGTTGATGCTTCTCTGGTGTCACAGCTTTCTGTCTTTGCATTGAGAAGGTTCAATGTACAGTGATCTTGGGGTCCAAAAGATGCAGTTTACTCCTTTTTTAAAAAAGTTTGTATTGTGAATTGAGTGATAGTTTACATGGGAGGACATCAGTTTGACACTCATCATATTGCGTTTCACTGCAATGATTACAACCCCTCCCCCCACTCCCGTACATCATCATTCAACAATATTTGCTTCTATTTTCAGCAGGGAGGAGGTGTACACAAAGACATTCAGGAATATATAATAATTTAAACAACAAAAGGGCACT
Organism: Chrysochloris asiatica; assembly: GCF_000296735.1. Taxonomy (NCBI): domain Eukaryota; kingdom Metazoa; phylum Chordata; class Mammalia; order Afrosoricida; family Chrysochloridae; genus Chrysochloris; species Chrysochloris asiatica. Next base: position 15,638,648 of record NW_006408519.1, on the reverse strand, counting down.
TACTGCAAGTCTGCCTCCTAGCCACCAGCACACTGCCTTGCTCTTTACGTGAGTCTAGAGTCCTTAGCTGCTCTATCTCTCCACGTCATCATCTCTGCCTCCAATTCTGGTGTCACTGCTTCTCTGGATAGGGTCACATATTACACTCATGCTCTTCTCCCTTGATAGTCTTAGAGTCCTCTGTGCCTGGAATGTAAGGTTAACTACTCACCTTTTATGTTACAAAACTTCTGTTTACAGTTGTGACAATTGCAATTAGTCATGATAATAATTACTCACTATTTATACAGGGTCGCTATGGGTCGGAACCGACTCGATGGCACATAACAACAACAACAACATTTAATCATAAGAATCTTATCCCCATCTCCTTTTACCAGGCCTGTCTAACAAGATGAAAAGCTTTCAGTGGGGATTCTACTTTCTCCCACACACTCTGAAACTAAACCCCCTTTTGAAAACTTGTACGCTAGTCTCTTCATGCTTTTATAGCCCCCACATTTTAGGTAGTTGCCCATCCAACTTAGTCCTTTCTTGGCTTTTCTTTATTGATGGTAGTGAAATGCTCCCATTCCTGCTTCTTAAATGACTTATTTTATACCCAACAGAGGGCACAACCGACCAATCCCTATATTATAGTTCCAAGTTTTTATAAACACAATTTACCCTCTTAACAATCACTGCAATTTCATCATATAATCTTGTCAGTATCTTCTCCTACCTTCTAATACGCACACTCATCAGGAAAAAGGAAATACATCCAATCTTCATGGATCCAGCTTGTTGTTTGCTAGGATTTTTCAAAGACTGGCTAGAAGAGCCATATTAACTAATTCACAGCACTACACGTTGCTTGTGGTATCTGGGCACCATCTTGTTCTGTTCTCTGAAGAGATGAGACTGTGGTTTATGTAGGCAATTGGTACTAGTTTTTCTTTGAGCTTTGGTTTCCATATTTATTTTTTGCTTCAGATGATTAGAGACTAACAATTGTATCTTCAATGGTTGTTCACAAACATGTAAAGGTGAATCCCAAACACTACTTATCAAATTAGGATGTAAAACATAAACTTTTATATGTTGTACCAATTGCCAAGATGTCTCATGAGATTATGGCCCTAAGCCTTCAAACCCCGTGAAACAACACTGTGTGCTGTTTGTCTATGGATAGGAAGTGTCCATGACTGTACCCTATATGCAATTTTTATATGTATGAATATATGTGTAGCACTCAAAAACATGTATTGTTGCTGTTAAGAGTTGTTCAGTTGATTCTGACTCAAAGTCACCCTATGCACAACAGAAGGAAACACTGCCCAGTCCTTCTCCATCTTCACATTAAGCCCATTGTCACTGCTAATGTTTCAATCCATCTTGTTGTGAGTCTTCCTCTTTTTTTTTTTTTTTTTTTACAAGTTTTCGACTTTTCCATGCATGACATCCTTCTCTAGGGTGTGATCCCTTCTGACAAGAAATCCAAATCATGAAAGATGAAGTGTTGCCATCTTTTCATTAAAGGAACATTCTGGCTGTACTGCTTCCAAAACAAATTAGTTTGTTGTTCTGATACTCCACGGTACTTTCAATATTCTTCTTCAACACCATAATTCAAATGCATCAATTCTTCTACAATCTTCCTTATTCATTGTCCAACTTTCACATGCATATGTGGTGACTGAAATATTCCATGTCTTGGGTCTGGCACACCTTAGTTCTCAAATTGACATCTTTTTCTATAACATTTTTAAAAAGGTCTTTTGTAGCAGACTTGCCTAATGCAATACATCATTTAATTTCTTGACTATGGCTCCCATGAGTATTGATTGTAGATCTAAGCAAAATGAAGTATTTGATAACTTTAAAAATATTTTCTCTATTTATTATGATGTAATTTATTTGTTCAGTTGTGAGCATAGTGATGGCTTTGTTTTGTTCTTCATCTGAAAACACTTCCAGAAAGCAAGGTTGTGTCATATGTATATCACAGGTTGTCTTCCTCCAGTCCTGATGTCATATTGTCCTTTTAAAAATATATTTTCTTGCGTTATTTTCACAGCATACAGATTGAATAAAAATGGTGAAAAGATACAACCTTGGCATACATAGTTCCTGATTTTAAACCTTTTGGAATGACTGCCTCTTGGTCTATGTACACGTTTCTCATGAGCATAAATAAATGTTCTGGAATGCCCATTCTTTGCAGTATTATTCAAGGTCAGTTATGATCCCCACAGTTAAAAGTCTTTGCATAGTCAATTAAGCACAGGTAAATATTTTTCTTGTATTCTCTGCTTTCAGCCAAGATCCATCTGACAATGATGTCATATGTTCTTGGTTCTATATCTACTTTTGAATCTGACTTGATTTCTGGCAGCATCATGTCAATGTACTGCTACAACTGGTTTATGAATTATCTTCAGCAAAATTCCATTTGTATGTGATACTAATGATATTGTTTAATAATATCCCATATCGTTGGGTCACCTTTCTTTGGAATGGGCACAAATGTGGATCTCTTCTAGTCAATTGGTCAGGTAGCTCTCTTCAAAATTTCTTGGCAAAGATAAGTGGGCACCTGCAGTGCTACATCAGTTTGTTGAACTGATGTTATACAGGGGTTGTTGTTGTTGTTAAGTGCCATCGAGTCAGTTCCGACCCACAGCGACCCTGTACAGGGTTTCCGAGGGTGTAAATCTTTACGGGAGTAGAAAGCCTCATCTTT
>NW_006408519.1:15601318-15635826 GCF_000296735.1 Chrysochloris asiatica | reverse complement strand
CTGGTAGTTTCGAACTGCTGACCTTAAGGTTCGCAGCCCGATTCGTAACCACTACGCTACCAGAGCTCCTTTATGGTACCAAAAATAATTGATCAATGTTCAGCCATTTCAAGAGGTAACATATGATCAAGAATCAATTGTACTGAAAGAAGAAGTTCAAGCTTCACTGAAGGCACTGGTGAAAAACAAGTCTTGAGGAATTGATGGGATATAATTTGAAATAGTTCAGTAAACTCATGTAGCACTGAAGGCATCCACTTGACTATGCCAAGAAATCTGGAAGTGATATGGCCAATGATTGGAAGAGATCCATATTTGAGCCCATTCCACAAAATGGTGACCTAAAAGAATGCAGAAACCATAGTATAATATTAATATCACATGCAAATAAAATTTTGCTTAAGATAATTCACAGCTGGTTGCAGCAGTATATCAACAGGTAGTTGCCAGAATTAAGTCAGATTAAGAAGAGGATGTGGAATCTGGGATATCATTGCTAATGTCAGATGGATTTTGGCTGAAAACAGAGAATACTAGAAAGATGTTTACTTGTCCATAATTTACTATGCAAAGGCTTTTGACTTTGTAAATCATAACAAACTATGAATGGTATTGCAAAGAATTCCAGAAAACTTAATTATATTCATGAGAAACCTGTACATAGATTAAGAGGCAGTCATTTCAAAAATAGCAATGGGATATTGAGTGCTTTAAAATCAAGAAATGTGTGCACAGTTGTTCTATTGTTTCACCAATCTTACTCAGTCTGTAAGTTGAGAAAATAATCAGAGAAACTGCATTATTTGATGAAGAATGTAGCATCAGGATTGGTAAAAGACAACCTGTGATGTACAGATGACGCAACCTTGCTTGCAGGAAGTGAAAAGGAGTTGAAGTACTTACTGATGAAGAACAAAATACGGCTTCCAGAATGCATTGCTTGTGAAAATGAAAATCTTCATACTGGACCAATAAGTAACATCATGAGAAATTAAGAAAATATTTTTGAAGTCATCAAAGATTTCATTTTGCTTGGATCTACATCAGAACTCATGGAAGCAGCAGTCAGGAAATCAAAGAAAGTGTTACATTAGGCAACACTGCTGCAAAAGGCATCTTTAAAGTGTTGAAGAGCAACAACAACATTTTGACAACTAAGGTGCAACTAACCCAAGCTAGAGTATTTTCAGTTGTCTTATAGACATGTGTAAAGGAGACCTGGTATCATAGTGGATTATGAGCTATGAAAGATTAGCAGTTCAAATATATCAGCTGCTCCTAAGGAAAAGGATACAGCTTTCTGCTCCTGTAAAGATTTATAGCCTTGGGAATGCGATTAAGGATCGCTATGAGTTGAAACCAACTCATTGGCACTCAAACACCCTACCACAACAACTGTATGTATGTAAGAGTTAGACAATGAGAATAGATGCATTTGAATTGTGGTGCTGGTGAAAAATGCTGAAAGTACTGTTGACTGTTAAAAGAACAAATGTATCTGTCTTGGAAGAAATACTACAGTGAGGAAGTTCTTAGAAGTGAGGATAGCAAGACTTTGTCCTGCATACATTGGACATGTTGTCAGGAAGGATCAGTCCATGGAGAAGGACATCATAGCTTGTAAAGTTGAAGGTCTGTGAAAAAGAGGAAGATCCCCATCGAGATGGATTGACACCATGCCAGCAGAGTGGGTTCAAACCCCTTGTAAGGCTGGCACAGGACTGGGCAGTATTTCATTCTGTTATGCATCGTGTATCTATGATTCAGAACTGACTCGAAGATAGCGAACTACCATGATGCTCATATTTTTAAAAAATCTCTTACACATCTTCATCTCCATCCTTGTATTATGCTTTATACAGTTCTAGAGCTGTCTTTTTCTTATTTAGTTGTCTTATTTTTATCCTTAAATCACCCAATTCTGTGAAGTTTATTACATTATTTAAACCCAAGATTATTTCTTCTTTTTTCTTAGTAAATAAAATAAATAAGGATAAAATTATCCCCATTTAAATAATGATTTACTGTCATTACTGTAAATCATTTTTATTGTTTAATCAATTAAACATTGACAACTGTTTTAAATTAGTAAATGTATCTCTTGGAACATGTTATTACTAGGTACTTTGAAGTCATTTTGAACTCATAGTGAACCTGTGTACTTTAGCATGAAACACTATCTGATACCTCACCATACAATCAATGCGATGTTTTAGCCCATTGTAGTAGCCAATGTTTCAATCCATCTCATTGACAGTCTTCCTCTTTTTTACTGTCCATCTACCTTCCCAAGCATGATGTCCATCTCCAGGGACTGATGACATGTCCGAAAGATGTATAATCACTTGTCAAAAAAAATGTGAGATAAATCCATCTTCTTTTCTAAGGAGCATTTGGCTTTACTTCTTCCAAGACAGACTTACTCGTTCTTCTGGAAGTTCATGGTATATTTGATATTTTCACAAGCAACATAATTCAAAGGCATAAAATCTTCATTCTTCTGTATTCATTTTTTCAGCTCTCACATGCATATGATGCAATTAAAAATCCATCACCTGGGTCAGTTGCAACTAAGTCTTTCTTATAGATTAAATTGTGTCCTCACAAAATATCTATCAACTTGGCTAGACCATGATACTCACTAATATGCAACTATCCTCCATTTGATGACATGATGTAATTATCCTGTGTGTGGTAAATCCTACCCTCTATGGTGTTGATGGAGGACCTGGTGTGGTGCTATAGACTAAGCACTCAAATGCTAAGGTCAGGTGTTCAAACCCTCCAGCTGCTCCTTGGAAATATGAGGCTCAGTCAGAATTTATCCACACTCTGTCTGTAGAATTTATGTTAATCAACTATTAGAATAGACAAATGGATCATTTTTTTACATAATCTCCTTGTTTTTTAATAAACTTTGCCCGTCTGTCAACAAGTTTTCATATCCCCTTATTGAAAATTGTTCTAGGCTGATGCCAGCCACAAATGTACCACTGTCTTCACTTCTTCATCAGAGGTGAATCATTGTCTTTGAAGGGCTGCTTTCAGGGAAACAAACAGGTGAAAGTCCAATGGGGCAAGTTCAGGACTATAAGGAGGATGCTTTAACACCTTAAAAGGAAGATTTTTTTTGCCACATTTCAACAGTGTAGGCAGAGGTATGCAGACGTGCATTGTCATGCAAGATCACAATACCCTTGGATGGCAGTCCTCTGCCTTTATCCTGATGTTTAGGCTTCAGTTCTCAATATCTATCTCACTGTAAAGATTACTGTTGATTGTTGAACGTTTTTCCTGATAGTGTTCCAATACCGGCCCTTGACAATCCCAGAGAACAGTAAGCAAACTCTAAACATCAAGCTGTTGGTTGGCTTTTGAACTTTTGTTGGTTGGAGATTGAGGATGCTTCCATTCCATATTTTGCTATTTACTTTCAGGCTCGTAGTGATTAATCAATGTCTTGTCACTGGTAGCAATGTTGTTTTTTTTTAAGAAACATTTACCTTCCTTCAAGGTATCGGTCCAAATTTTGTTTGCAGGTGTCCAAACATTTCTGTTTATGCTCTTCCATAATTTGTTTCAGTGCCTGTTGCACACAAACTTTTTGAAACTCAAGTCTGTCATGGATTGTTTCATAGGCAGAGCCATGACTGGTTTGCAAATTATTTGCCACATAATCCACTGTCACTTGCATATTGAAAGAAGTATTTCATATACATGCTCAATGTTTACAGCAGTCATGAACATGGACTGGTGTTTTAATATAACCAGAGTGAATAAATTTTGACTCACCTTCAAAGCAGACTTGATGGCACTTAACAACAACAAATTATGTTGATGAGGCAAGATTACTGGCAGTTATATTAATGAAGCAATGAAGCAGGATACAATACACAGGATTAGGTTGTATCTGTCTTTTTTTAAAAACTTTTTATTGTAAATTGAGTGAAGGTTTACAGACAAGATCATTTTACGTTCAGCAAATCATATGCTTTGTTTCATCTCAATGATTGCAGTCCTTTTCCTGCTTCCTCCTTGTGATTCCTATTTACATTCCACCCACCTTCCCATATAAAAGAGATTAAAGAATATAGCATAGATTAGAAGGATCTACTATCACACAGAAAGAAGAGCCATTAGTAGAGTGCATCTTTTGGACAAAGGATCCCTAGAACCAGGAGATAGAGAAAGCCTTCCCCTGGAGTTGACACGCTGAATTTTTCTTTATTTTGCAGCAGATTTTCTCACTGCAATATGTCATTTGATTTCATGATTGCTGCTTCTATTGGCATAAATTAATTACTGTATTTTTGTAATAGACTATGCCCTGATATTCTTCTCAACACATATAACTAAAATGAGAAACAATTCCAATTACTCAGCTTGAGTTTTACTATTATAACATCTGTACTTGAATCTGTTTTATCTGAAATGACATGAGATTTATATATTGAGTATAAGACATTACTTTTCAAGGCTTGTTGATATTTATATACTTCATATTTACAAGTTCATAAATTCACATTAGGTCATCAATGATACTCAATTAACAAGAATCCTTCATCATAACATACACAAAGCTTTCTGTGAGTACATCTCAAAATCTATGTTGAATTACAGTGCTGTCTGTGATAGGATAGTATCCATACACCAACAATGAAGACCAGTTAATAGCACTATTATTCAAATTCATGCACCAAACACTAACACTAGTGATGATGATATTTAAGAATTTTAGTAACTTCTTTAGTCTAAAATTGATCAAACATTCAATCAATATGCATTGACAATTACTGGTGATTAGAATGCAATGGTTGGAAACAAAGAGAAAGGATCAAAGGTTGGAAAATCTGGCCTTGGTGATGGAAATGATGCTAGAGATCACATGATACAATTTTGCAAGACCATGACTTCTTCATTGCAAATACGTTTCTTAAACAATATAAGAAGTGATTTATGTACGTGGGCGTAAGCAGATGGAATACACAGAAATAAAATCAGTTACATCTGTGTAAAAACATGGTGAAAATGCTCAATATCATCAGCCAAATCAAAGCCAGGGGCAGATTGTGGAACAGATCATCAATTGCTCACATGCAAATTCAGGATGCTGTTGTTGTTAAGGGCCATTGAGTGGATTTCAACCCTTAGCAACCCTGTATAAGGTTTCCAAGGAGCAGCTGGTGAGCTTGAACCACTGACCTTGCAGTTTAAACAGCTTTGCAGTGTGGCACATTAACCCACAGCACCACACCAGGACTCCAAATTCAGGATGAGACTGAAGTAACTTAAAATGTCAACAGGAGCCAAATTTGACCTTGAACATATCACAGCTGAATTTAGAGACTATTTCTTAAGTCATTACTGTCTAATGCAGGTAAAAGAACTGAGCAGAAACTTTCAAAGGCCAGCTCGAGACGAGAGTCAAATATTATAATGAAATGTGCAAAGATGTGAAGCTTGAAAACCTAATTGGAAGAACAAGCTTAGCATTTCTCAATCTGAAACAACAGAGGAAAAAATTCAAGCCCTGACTTGAAATATTGGGCAAAATACTACATGATGCAGAAAGCATCAAAACAAGACGAAATGTATACAAAGAGTAACCGTACCCCAAATAAACGGTCAATGCTCAACCATTTCAATAGGTGGCATATGACCTGGAGCCAATGATACTTCAGGAAGAAGTCCAAGTGCACTGAAGGCATTTCCAAAAAGCAAGGCTCCAGAATTGATGAAATACAAATTTAAATATTTCAATAAACGGATATAGAAATGGAGACACTCATTCATCTATGCCAAGAGATTTGGAAGACAGCTACATGACAAACTGGGAGAAATCCATATTTGTGCCCATTCCAAAGAGAGGTGACCCAATTGAATGTGGAAATTATCATTAATATCACATATAAGTAAAACTTTGCTAAGCATAATTTTAAAAGGGCTGCAATGGTACATTGACAGGGAACTGCCAAAGGTTTAAGTCACATTCAGAGTATGTGGAATAAGAGATTTTATTGCTGACATCAGATGGATCTTGGCTAAAATAAGAGAATACCATCAAGATGTTTACATGTGCTTTATTGACCATGCAAAGGCTTTCTACTGTGTGGATCATGACAAGCTATGGATAACATTGTGGAGAATGAGTATTCTGGAACACTACAATTTCCTCATGAGGAACCTGTACATAGAATAAGAGGCAGTGATTTGAACAGAACAAGGGACACTGAATGGTTTAAAATCAGGAAAGTTGTGTTCCAGAGTTATATTCTTTCACCATTCTTATTAAATCTGTATGCTGAGCAAATAATCTGTGACGCTGGATTACATGAAGTAGAACTTGGCTTCAGAATTGAGGAGGCCTCCTAAAAACCTGCAATATGCAGATGATATAACTTTGTCAAAAGTTAAGAGGGCTTGAAATACTTATGAAGATCAAAGACCATAGCCTTAGTTATGGGTTGTGCCTCAAAGTAAAGTAAACAGAAATATTCACCAGTGGACCAGTAAATAACATCATGATAAATGGGGAAAAGACTGAAATTGTAAAATACAATTATCTTGGATCCACCAGCAACACTCATGTAAGTTGTTGATGTTGTGAAGTGCTGTTAAGTAGGTTCTGACTCATAGCAACCCTGTATAGCATTTTCAAGGAATGGCTGGTGAGTTTGAACTACCAACCTTGTTGTTCAAACTGACTTTGAAGTCAAGTGCTTATCCTAGGGTGCCACACCATGTAAGCAGAAGTCAAGAAATCAAAGCACAAAGCATGTATTTCATTAGGCAAATCTGCGACACAAGATCTCTTTAAATTGTTGAAGAGCAAAGATGTCAGTTTGAGGACTATAGCCTGAAATATAAGGAAGAGCCCTGAAGAATTGATACATTTGTGATATGGTGTTGAAGAAAATATTGAAGGTACCATGGATTCCAGAACAAACAAATCTGTGTTGGAAGAAATATAGCCAGAATGTTCTTAGAAGCCAGGATGGCCAGACCTCGTCTCTCATACCTTCAGCATATTATCTGAGGGACCAGTTCCTGCTTGGTAAAGTGAAGGGTCAGCGAAAAAGAGGGATGCATTGGCATGGTGGCAACAACAATGGGCTCAAGCTCAGCATCAGTTGTGAGGGTGGCACAAGACTCTGTTGTATTATAGTCTCTATGAATTGGAATCCACTCAAAAGCTCCTAACAGCAACAGAGTAAAACTTCCCTTAGGGCTTCAGGCTGTAAATCTTTAAGGAAACGGACTGACCCATCTTTTCTTCCACAGAGTGACTGGTGTGTTTGAACTGTTAGCCTTTCTGTTAGCAGTCCAGCATTCAGTCACTGTAGTGTTACAGCTACTGTTAGTAGTATACTGTTGTTATTCTTGTTAAGCGTGATTGAGCTAGTACCAACTCATAGAGACTCTGTTTAGGGTTCCTGAGGAGTGGCTAATGAGTTTAAAAGCTGACATTGAGGTTCAAACCAACCTTGTGGTCTAGTACTTATTGTGTAGCCGAACCTGTATGGGGTTTGATCATTTTAAAGGAATTGTAATCACATTTTACTAGATACTGGATCCTGCTCTATAGGTTTATTGTGTGTGTTTTGTGTGAGTGTGTTAGGGGAGTGGTAATGTGGAAAAAGTATGTGGTAACACAGTTTATGCCTAATCTGGTCTTCTCAGGAGCAGGATATGATTACATCTGAAATGTGGTTTTCTTCCTATCTCTGAGGAAAAAATACGTAGGTTTTTGTCATGCCTACTGATTCCTATTCTCTTCATGTCTTCTGGAACCAGCCTCATCTGTTTTTTCATGATCCACATCTTTTTTTTAAAGCTTTGTACTGGTTTCTTTCATTTTCATCACTATTTATTCCTTAACCCCATAAAATAAAAGTTCAACCTCTAGTCTTCTACCTAAATCACTCAAATGACCTTTGACAAGTTTAAGCTAATTTCAAGTCTCTGTGGAATGTGAAATATTAATAATTCCCTTTAAGAGACTTGATTCCCCATTAGTATGGGACGTGACATGATTTTCTATATTTCTAGCCACTCTTTTCACCTCTTTTGCTAGGTCTTCATCCTTCATCCCTGTAAAGGATATTAACCAAAACTCTGTCCTTGTTTTCTCTGACTTCTTGCTGAGAAAACTCATCTGTTATAATGGCTTTACCTACTTTCTTACAAAAGCATGTTGTAGGAAAATGATGTCCATACTCTTTAAAATATCACAAACAATGCTACTTGCCTAGCCTTAATACCTGTGTTTTCGCCACCATACCTCTTGTGACTAACCACAAGGATTACTCAGCATCCTTAGCCTGTTCTTACTTCTTTGCATTCAGTTGAATTTATTAGACCATCTTACTTAAGGGACTTAGCAAATATCCTGCTCTGCAGGGACATTTACTCTAGAGCTGTTGTGCATGCAGTGTGCTCTGCTTACCATGCATTGCCACAAATTCTTCTTTTTGATTAGCACCTGGAGTCCTGGTGTGGTGCTGTGGGTTAATGCGCCAGACTGCAAAGCTGTTTGAACTACAAGGTCAGTGGTTCAAACTCACCAGTCACTCCTTGGAAACCCTATACAGGGTTGCTATGGGTCGGAACCAACTTGATGGCACTTAACAACAACAACATTCTACCTGGTGTGGCACCACATGCTAATGCACTAAACCACAAGGCTGGTGTTTTGAGCTCAACAGTCCCTCCTTGGAAACCCTATAGCACTTAACAACAACAAGTCTACCTGCTTCAAGCACCAGTTGCTCTTGTATCTCAATTTTACTTTTGTTGGCAAAATATGCGAAACTATCTGTTTTTGCAATTATATAGCAGAGTGCATATATTCAACGTCACTTTCCATATGTTCTTATATTTTTGTTTATATGTTCACTAAAATATTTTGAAGAAGTCGTGTGTTATTCATTTTTGAATCTTAAATATTTCAGAACTGAAAAAAAAAAAAAGAATAAAGAAAATCTTTCTGAACTGATAGGTAATGATTTCCAGGACATTCTGTTAAGTAAAAAAAGCAAAGTAGACAACATTAGAGCTCTAAATTATGAGTGTTTTTATTGTTAAGTGCCATTGAGTCAAGTCTGATTCTTCATGCCCCTGCATAGGGTTTCTGAGGAGCAGCTGGTGGGTTTGAACAGCCGATCTTGAGGTTAGCAGTCTAGTGCTTCTCTTACAGCACCATGGCAGGAGTCTTTAAATCATCAGTAGGAAACGTTTTCGTCATTATTAGCTCTTCATTGAAACACAGTTAAAGGTTAGTAAGAAAACCTACTTATTAGAAATGGAAATAAGTTAGCAATATACTTGGTAGTACGTATTGAAATTCTTGAATATATATATATATATATAATGTTTTTTAATATTTTTATCATAACATACTATCAAAAAAAGTACTACAAGTTCAGAGATTAGAGTTTAAGACAAACAAGTATCTATGTACGTGTATTTTTTAAATGGCCTATCTTCCTAAAATTTTTGTTTCCCCAAAATAAGTTTCTTGCAAAGAATTCTCCATGGCCACTGATGTCAGCATTAGTGAGAATACTGATTCATATTGCATTTCCTCTAATTAAACTCATATTGTGTTTCAATTCTCTGAAATATGTTACCATAAAAGAGTTTGGTGGTGATATGCAAGATACCTTTATTAAAGGAAAGGTTGGGAATGTGATAAAAAGTACAGACATATTTAAAATCATATGGTTAATGCTTAATAGTCCTATATTCAAAACAAAAAAATAGCTTTATGAGAGAAATAACAAGTGTATGTGATAGTATCTTACAAATGTGCTTCACTTTACAGATATTGTATGTTTTAAAAATTGAAGATCTGTGATAACCCTGCATTCAGCATTTTCGAACAGCATTTGCTTACTTCTTGTCTCTCTGTCACATTTTGGAAATTCTTGCAATATTTCAAACTTTCTCATAATGCTATTGGATACTTCGTAAACCAAAGTATAGAGTTAATGTAACTTTTATGTATATTGAGAAGCCAAAACATTTGTGTGACTCACTTAATTCAACATTCACTTTATTGCAGTGGTCTGAAATCAAACCTGTATTATCTCTGATGAATGCGGGAGTAAGATGAAGCTTTCTGCTCCCGTAAAGATCTGCAGCCCCAGAAACCCTGTGCAGGGTCACTGTGAGTCAGAACCAACTCCACGGTACTTAACAACAACAAAATGCCTGTAATACTGTTGTTGTTGTTAGGTGCCATCGAGTTGGTACTCACTCATAGTGTCCCTATGCACAACAGAACAAAACACTGCCTGATGCTGGGCCAACCTCACAATTGTTGATAAGCCCTGGGCCCATTGCTGCTACTACTATGTCAATCCATCTCTTTGGGGGTCTTCCTCTTTTTCTCTGACCCTCCACTTTACCAAACATGATATCCTTCTCCAGTGACTCGTACCTCCTGACAATATGTCTGAAGTATGAGGGATGAAGTTTGGACATCTTGCTTCCAAGGAACACTCTGGCTGTACTCCTGCCAACACAGATTTATTTGTTCATTTGACAGTCCATGGTACTGTTAATATTCTTCTCCAACACCATAGTTCGAATTATTAATTTTTCTACAGTCTTCCTTATTTACTGTCCAACTTTCGCATGCATATGAGGTTATTGAAAATACCATGGCTGGGTCAGGCGCACCTTAGTCCTCAAGCTGACATCTTTGTTCTTCAACACTTTAAAAAGGTCTTATGCAGCAGTTTTGCCTAATGCAATACATTATTTGATTTCCTGACTGCTGCTTCCATGAGTGTTGATGGTTGACCCAAGAAAAATGAAGTCTTTGAGAAATTCAGTCTTTTCTCTATGAGTAGTTTTTCTGAAAGTTTCTCCCCCCACCCCCTTTGAAGATTTTAAATGTGTAGTGCAGAGAATTACTTGTTATGACTCTTCTAACGATAGTTTTTTAACTCCCACCAAATAGCTTTTTCCTGATGGGACTTGTAAGAGGAAGTAAGGAAAGATGCCAACAGCATTATATGATTCAATTTTGAGTAATTGTTAACAGGGTTAACTGTGACTGTAAGAAATTAGAACCTAACATGGAGATTGGTCCATTCTGCCAAGCTGCTGGGTATAAAATGAACCATCTCAGCAGCAGAAAGTGAGATTTCTCTGCTATAAAGGAAGAAGGACCAGAAGTTAAGTGCATCCTTTGCACTCAGAAATCCCTGTTCATTGAACTTCCTTAATTCAGGAGACAGAAAGCTGTGACCTGAGAAGTAGTAGGGGAGTAGTAACAGCAGGACTAAGAACCAGAGCACAGACAGAAAGGTGGGCTTCCCAGTAAAAGCTCAGTGCCTGCAATTAGGAGAATGACTTGTGGTGTAGGGTGTCTCCAGGCAGTTAATCTGGGGAGCTAGGTTTTTTAATGCATGAAGATAAAGCTTAACACCTTTTGGCTGAGTTTTATAGCTAAATGAAGTGTCTTTGGGGCATTTATTGACATTCCTAAAAGAGTTTTGTAACATTGCCTGAGCAGGATAGAGGCCAGGCCAATAGGCACAGGGTCAGAGAAGGAAGAGTAATGGTTCTATGGCTCTATGAACTATATTGTTGAGCATTTCTAGTCCTGAGTTGTAACTTGTTAATTTCCCTAATGAAGTCCATAATCATGAGTATGGCTTGTGAGTTCTGTGTGGCCATTGCAGTGAATGATCAAAGCCAGCAAAGGACTAGAATGCTGTGACAGGAATGCTTAGTGTCATATTTGATGACAAGGAAGCTTGAAGGGCGGAGGCATGTTGGATCTCAGTTTTCTAAGAATCAGCCTTGTGCTGATGCTGAGTTTGACTCCCCCTTTCGCTAGTAAGGTAAGGTACGTCAGCTCCATACTCCATGCTCTTTCCCTTACTATCCCTCCTTATGCTGCAGAGATGGCTCATTTTATACTCTGGCTTAAATTTAAATGCAGGTTCTATGATGAACAATTTTTTATTTTTCTTAAATGATTATCAGTACCTTATAACTTTAGTAATCTACCTAGAATCTTAACTTAGAAGCCTTTTAGGTTTCCTAACTTATATGAGAAAATTGGTATCCAGAGAGGTTAAAAGACTTTTTTAAGGTCACATACGTTTTACTGGAATAAATCTTCAAATGCCAAGTTGATTTTTCTTCCTATGTATCACAAAGGTTTTTCCTGCACAATCCACACAGATCTTGCAAGGTGTGGAAATTAAAGAAATACTGGCAAATGTAACTAATTGATATAACTGCAAAGCATAAAATAAAGTGTTCTCTAGGGTTAGGAACTTAAGGAGATCAGCTGGTATTCACCAATGAATATCATGGGATATTGGAAAAAAGCAAGTTTCAACTCAAATGTAATTTATAAGGTGAACACTACAGAAAATGAAACATTACATAAGAAGGAAATTGTGGAGAACATTATTGCCGGGAGCCAGCCCCAGCAAACTTATTCCAGGGTTTTTCCGAAGACGGGTGCGGACGTCGGCGATAAGAATTATATGGAGTCAATGGGTCTTCTTCTTACATGCTTTAATATTATTATTTCTATGGCTACTCTCTACTCTTTCATTCTTTACTGTCCTGTTCATTTATTACCCTCCTGCTCATTCTTTTCTCTCCTGCTCTCCTACTCATCTCTTCTGCTTCTTTACTAGCTTCCCCTGCTTCCATTTCTTTACTGTCTCTTTCTCTACATTACTCTTATTCTTTTTCTTTCTACACTACTCCTCCTAATTATCTACATTACTATTTTCACTACTACACTCCACTGCTTCTTCTCCACATTACTCCCTCTATCCTCCCTCCATTCTTGTATTGTCTCCTATCCACCTCATATTCCTTCTTCTCCCCCTTCCTCTCTTCTCCTTCCTTCTACTTACCTCTACTCTTACTTACCTCTACTTACTTATTCTATCTTACAACCCCCTTAAATACCATTACAAAAAACATTGCTTTCATAGTAATCAATGACATCAAAATACAATCAAGTCTGGGGCACATTCCTCATGGTTTACAACTCTTAAATTTGCAACAGGGATGGGAAGTTACAGCAAAGACATTATCTCAAGGCATACGAGACATTCAGGTGCCTTGAAACCTTTTAGTTAAACATTTGTTCCTACATAAATCTATTCTTTTCTCTGAGAAGCAAGTTAACCTTCACATATGTTTCTTAACCTTTGTCTGTTAAGTCTTGTTAATTTTAGTTGTTAGGTGCAATTAACTCTCCATTAACTTCTTCCATACACTATCCATTTATAGCCTACAAAAACATCACTTATCAGGGAAACTGAGGCTATGAAAAACAACTTCTTTAATTTACTGATCATTAATTTAAGAACGTCTAAGTCAGACTTTTTATTTAGTATCTGTATATATCCATAGCCTTTATCTATAGTCTAATTGTTTTTAGGAATTCTTGTACCCAAAGCCCTTATTTATGGCTGTGGGATTCTTTATTGCCTTAAATTAAGGCTACAACGAAGAATGTTTATAATCACTAAACCTAAGCTGGTAGTAATTCAATTGACAAATCCTGTTTCCTAATAGTCTTAAGAACATTGTTAATATAAGTATTAAAACTACCTAAGATTACAAGTAGAATAAAATATAGCTAATGCGTGGCTTCTAACTTTTAATAAAAATATACTAAAGTGTAGGAGAGTCAAAAATCTAAAGTAAAAGGGATACTAATAAAATCATGAATAAATCAGAAAATGATTCAAAAGGGAAAAAATAACTAGGGATCTGAGCATAGAAATAACTTTGTGGCTCTGCCATCCAAAGAAAATCATTCATCATAGCTCTGCTAAAACAATGAATTCTTCTATGTGCAGGTTTCCCCGTGCCTCATTTATTTATTTTAATTCCTCAATTAATATGTCTCAATTTATTTATTTTAATTCCTTAATTAATTAGGGCTCTTGCCACATTATATATGAAAGAGTGAGAAAATATGATGATAGAGATCACATTCAAACCGTTGAGCTATTTACGTAAATATAGAAATTTAATTAAAGTAAATTATTTTCTCCAATCCCACACTTCTTTTAAGGCCCATCTTACCATTTGAAGCTAAAAAACAAAAACAAATAAAACTTTCTTAATGAACTTAACCTTTTATTCTTATAGTGAACAATTGTTAACATGTAGCTTTAATTTTTCTTGAAACTTTAAAAATTAATTTTACAACTTTTCTCAACTAATGTAAGGTTGTGGCACAGAACTATCAATATTCATTTAGTATTCAGTAAATGAATTAATAATATATAGAAACACAATCAAATATAATTGACATTTAGAAAAAACACACACTATTTTGATTGACTCCGTTTAAAACTGTCTGACAATCCATAGACGTGGTGAATGTAGAGGGTTACATGGATTCTTCTTAAAAATAATAAATGCTTTGCTTCGATTTTAACCAAAACTTAGGCTTTAATTACAGCAGTGCAATAGCTATTAAAATATACTAAGACAGATTGAGGTGCTGATTTTGTCTTTTGAGCACTATTTTTGATAACTCTATTAGCAATGCAGTTTCCTTAATTTCACTTCCACTGGTGTAGCATAATACTGAAGACCACTATTGCAAACAAAAAATTTCAAGAACTTACCAACTTTTCCCAAGGGTCTTGCAATCCTTTGATATTCAAATTTTGCTTTACTGAAGTGCCCAACATATCCTCATCATTCTGAAAGATATGCAAAATTTATCTTACTTGAAATTTTGTAAACAAGGTACTATTTGCTAGTCTTAAGTGTATTGCTATGTTTTAATTAGAATAATTATATATGTAGTCAGTTCATTACTAAATAATTTCATATTATATTTTACTTATATGGAGATTATTACTGGATATTTATATAGCAAATGATCTCCCTGAGTAATTGAGTAAAATAGTTGCATCTTTTGATATTCTTGATTTTCAGATAATTATTTAATCTATCTTTGGGATGAAAATTTTAAGTTTTTTAAATTAGTGGTTGTTGTTGTTGTTGTTGTTGTTGTTGTTATGTGCCATGGAGTCGGTTCTGACTCATAGCGACCCTACACAGGGTTTCCGAGGCTGTAAATCTTTACGGAAGCAGACCACCTCATCTTTCTCCAGCGGAAGTGCGGGTAGTTTCTAACTGCTGACCTTGCGGCTCACAGCCCGATTAGTAACCACAACGCTACCAGAGCTCCTTTAGTCATTTTAAATATTTGCTGACTTTCTACTTCAAAAATAGTCTCCAGACTGCCACACAACAGGCTCAGATTGCTATGCCCTGTATCTCCTCTACTTTTATCTGCAGCAGTGACACAGAATCTGTAAACCAAGGTCAGGTCATATCACTGTATGCATACATGTTCATCACCGCGCAGGACTATTTTTTTACCCAGCTATCAATCAAATTATCATCAGAATGCAATCATAGTTCTAAAAATAGAATATGAGTTTAGACAATGATTAACATTAATAAATTATCTGCTTCAGACATCAAAGTGTTTTAATTTGCAATAGGGTGTAATATAAGATACACTAATGGATTCATAAACTCATTACATTGAAAGGTCGAGAATGGATTATTTTCATTATTGTCATATTTTTTCATTGCATAGATATATGCAGACAAGTCTTTGTTTAGAATTGTGGTATTAGTGCTAAGGAATCCTGGTCAGATGTTTTGATGTCTAAATTTGCTATCAGCACATTCTATAGCTTTATTATGTATCTCACCACACCCATTTTTATTTTCTTTTATTGTTAAGATGATAATATAATCTATTTTTCAAACCAAGACACTTCTAAGAATGAGATGGGACACTGTTACTAACTGCAGAGACACCACAGGCATAGACCAGGACTGTCCAGCACTAATAAGGAGATCTGGGGCCAGGTCATAATACTTTTCCTATGAAACTTCAGTACCAAGGCTTTCTTTTCTTTACATCTTAGTATAATCTGCCTTTAGCTATTGATCACTTTAAGTTGTCGAACATCAGTAAATAATCAAAATATGAATTTTGTGAAAAGTCTTATTTTAACAAAAAAAATAAAGCCCTAAATTAAAAACCTAGAACTTTTGATATGTAAACATCATCCAATGAAGGGCTATGTATGTACCAAATTAGTGCTAAATAAACACTTGATGTTCCATGTATTATCAAATTTAGTATCTTGTCATGCCATCAAAACTTCTTAGAGATAAAGTTGTAGTTTGTTGCTTTGAATCAGCTCGAACTCATGACCACAATGTATATTTGTTGTTGTTGTTGTTAAGTGCCACTGAGTTGGTTCTGACTCACAGCAACCCTGTATATGGTGTCCAAAGAGTGACTGAACTTGTAGTTCAAAGTGACCTTTTAGTCCTATGCTTATCCTACAGCTCCACACCAGGACTTCATTTTACATATAGCAGAACAAAATGTTGCCTGGTCTTGAACCATCTTCATGATCATTGGTGTGTTTGAGTCCATTGTTGGCTATTGCACTGTTTTTGTTTTTAAATGCCATAGAATTATTTCTAGCTCATAGCAACCTCGTATAGGGATTCAGAAGAGCGACTGGAGAGTTGGAAACCCTACTGTGTGGTTCAAACTGACCTTGTGGTCCAGCACTTACCCTACAGTGCCATACCCTTCCAATCCAGGCAACTCATCTTTCAGTGTTATGTGAAACAGTATTGTGTTGTGATCCATATAGTTTTCATTACTTAAATTTTAGAAGTTGATAACCAGGCCTTTCTTCCTAATTTCTTAGATTGGAAAACCTGTCCATTATGGGGAACCCCATTTGTATTTGAAGTACTGTTGAGGTAACATCCAGTTTTATAACAACATGCAAGCTACAACAGTTTGACAAACTGGCAGATAGGTGGTAGCCAGATATAGTACACTCTGATCTGTACAATGCTTTCCTTTCAAGCAAATTGTTCTGGATAAATAAAATTGGTTGATTCAATTATGTATTTCTGCCTTACCTCAACTTGCCTTTCACAGACAAAAGTCTCAATGAACATTGTTCTTTTATTTTTAAAAAAAGCACATGATATAAGTGGTCAAACCTAAGCCTATTGTCATCAAGTTGATTCCAATTCATGCAACCCTGTATAGGATATCATAGGCTAGAAATTGTTATGGAAGCAGAAAGTCTCACTTTTCTCTCTTTGAGTGGCTGATGGGTTTGATATGCCAACCTCCCAGTTAACAGTCCAGTGCTTATCCTACAGCAACACCAGGGTTCCTTGATATAAGTATTAAACAACATTAAAATATGTATTACAACTTTTAGAATGACTTTTTATTGTGACTTGGGTGTTGGTTTACAAAGCGGATGATCAGTATTGTATTCAACAAATTATACAAACTTTGTTTCATCTCATTGATTGCATTCCCTTCTATTTACTCTACTTCTTCTGTGTTTCTTGTTTCCATTTTTCCTTCTTTCCTAGCCATTCTAAACTTTGTCCTTATTTTTAAAAATGAAAGACAAGATGGGGAAATAGTAAATTTTCATAAGCCTGGATCAGTTATCTCTGTGCAACTAATAGTCAGAAAAGCTCAATTTTCCACCAGTAGACTAGATTCTGCTGTGGTTTCAGGAATCCTTTCTATTATGTCCTGAAAAAAAAAAGATTCATTTATTTACTCATATAATCAACAGAATTTATTCAAGTCAAATACTACATTGGAAATAGAAACTGAAGAAGACATAATTTTTATCTTATCCCAACTGAAGAGATAAATTCTCAAGTAAGTAATCACAATCTTGAAGGATTAACCAAAATTCTATAGAACAGCAAGGAGAACACAATAAATGATTTAACCATGTCAATTCATTTGGGAAAATTTTAGAGTTCATAGATGAGTGAAATTCTGAAGAATGAGCAAGATTTGCCAAAGAGAAGTATGGTACACCAAACTCAGGGGAGTTTACAGAAAAGTACAAGAACACAAAAAGAGACTGTCCCATGTAGGAGACAGTAAACACTTGACTATGACTTGAATGACAGAATTGCATGGTGTGGTAACAACTACAGGCTGGCAGGTAGAACTAAATGTATGACTACCTGTATAATACAGGACTTCTGAGGAGTCCCCGGGCGCTTGTTGTTATTGCTGTTAAGTGTCATAGAGTCAGTTCTGACTCATAGCAACCCTGTGTAGGGTTTCCAAGGAGTAGCTATTGAATTTGAACTGCCAACCTTACAGTTCAAACAGACCTTCCTTGTGGGCCAGTGCATTATCTAACAGCTCAACAATTTCTTGGCTACTAGCTGAAAGGCTGGTGGTTTGAACCCATTGGAAGATAGACCTGCTTCTGAATGTTCACAACCTTTTAAAGCCTATGGAGAAGTTCTTAGCACATGTAGTTGCCATGAGTCTGAACTGACAACAATTAACAACAAGACAATACAAGAAGGGATTTTTAATTAAGATACTGAGATCAAATATCAGTTGGATTCAATTTGTCAGGGAAGAATTAATAAAAAGCCTTTGTAAAGAATAGGCATTATCAGATTTCAAACAAGAAAACTAACTCTGTTAGTAATATAAACATTATTTGTAGGAATATGGAAAAGAAATGTTGAGGACGCTAAGTCCATCAGTGACAAGGGGGATGGCATTTAGTTCATCAAATAGCAATAATAAGACACTCATTGTATATGTATTGTACACTTATTAGCTAAATGTACTAGGGGACTAATGTATAACTTAAATACAACAGACACAGCTTTTTTCTTTTTTTTTTTTCATAGAATTTCATATTGACATCAGTTCTCTAGTTTTTGTCTTCCCTCGTCCAAAATTAAACATTTATGGATTTTGATGATATTTAGATGAAAATTTAGATTAAGCTCATACATCTTAGTGCACAACTAATTTCTGTTCAAAGTGTCAGAGATGGATGATAAATACTAATAATAATCCAAAAAAGTAACAAAACATTATATAGCTCTCTGTTCTCCATGAGGTGACTGAGACTATGACAGTGATCAATTTCAGAATGGCTGTGCCTGAAACCTACATTCTTCTAAAATGGCATTGACCCTAAAGACCCATTTAAGAGGAGATCTGACCTCCACTTGTAAACACTGTTTAACAGCCTGCAGATCTCAGCAGTATGGTTTTACCTATTACTTATTTCACCATGGATGAGACAAGCTTGTTCAGCAAGAAGTATGTCTTGTTTGTTTTTGTCTTTTTAGTCTAGAACACAATGCTGGCACATAATATTCTGAATATGTGTCGAGCAAAAACAAAGATAAACAGGTATCCTACATATAAATAAGAAGTTACTCTTATATGAAAGCCTACAATCAAAATTTGTTTTTTATTACTAGACTTCCATTTGGGAGTTCATGTACTCAAAGTTTTTATTTGTTTTCTTGCTTGTTTGGGGGTCAAGAAAGGGAAAATCTATCCCTGATTTTCTGTTCCACTCACATTGTTCTTTACTAACTTTTCTATATACTATTTGTTTGTTTGATTGTTTTCCCACAGTCTTCAAATAACTATCATCTAATATTGACTTGATGGCACTTAACAACAACAATAAACAATAGTCATATTTAACTGTGTATAGGACACATCAGATCAGTAGAGAAATTATATTTATAGTTTCTTTTAAAATTATAACTTAATTATAAATTACATTTATAATTAATTTATAAATTTGTATCCCAAATCATCCAGTTTTTTATAGAAATTATAGTTTTTATTATTTCACTCAAGTTTTTCTCTCAGAGTTGGAATTTTTTTTTCACAGAGAACAAATTTTTCAATATTGTTTTTAAGTTAATTAGTGTTCTCTGTCACCACCAGAGAGACTTTGAAAACAAAACTCAAATTATAAAGGAAGTCTTTTCACTGAGCTCTTCACTCTTCTGAGTCATGTTCCATTTAGATAAATCAAGGGCCAACTGTAAAGCAAACTATCATCTTTCCTACAATACTTCTCAGCTGGGTTTAGTAGTTTATTGTAATGACCACACAGAATTCAGACACCATAGTCACAGTTAAAGGGTTTATTAAAGAAGTTGTCTTTATTGTTAAGTGCCCTCAAGTTGGTTCTGACTCATAGCAACCCTGTGAGGCTGTAAACCTTCACAGGAACAGAAAGCCTCATCTTTCTCCCGAAGAGTAACTAGTGAGTCTGAATTGTCCACCTTGTAGTTAGTAGCTCATTACTTAACCAAGTGCCACTAGCACTCTTATTAGGGCAGTTAACAGGTTATAATTCAGTGTCAGAAATACTCAGGGCACAGTTTTTCCTATCAGGAAAGCCTTTCCTTTGCCATGGTCATAGGCAGACTTCTCTATGGCCTTTGACCCCTTGGCCTGGTCTCTGCCCTGCTCTAGCAAAGTTACAAAGCTCTTTGAGGGTTGCTCATAAATACTAACAGGACACACTACTTAACCTGAAGGCACTTTGCTCTAGCTCTGGGTCAGCAAAACTAGCTCCCCCAATTTAGTGCCTGGAGACACCCCATTCCATAAATGACCCTTCTGCCCAAAGACTATCATATTTACTAACTTAGTTGGTGGGTTGGCATTTCAAACCCACCAGCCCCTCCTTGTTAACTCTATACAGCATTCCTTGAGTTTGAACCAACTTGATGGTACTTAACAATGATAACCATATATTATATAACTTGGCTCTTACTCTTTTATAAAATCTATAATGTAATCAAATACCTATGTGTCTGAATTCCTCCCATTAATAATGAACTGGAGTCCTGGCATTGCACTGTATAATAAGCAATGGAATGCATGGTTGATTTGAATCATAAGGTGGTGGTTCAAATCTACCAGCCTCTTTTCTGAATCTCTATACAAGTTGGAATCGATTCAATGGCACATAATAATAACAACAACAATGATAAACTACTTTAGAGAAATATTTATTATTCTTTATTCCTTAAGAAGTATCTCACACAGTAGTTGTTTAAGAAATATCAGATGAATTGTTTTCTGCTTCTCATATTCATCTCATATACTTTGGATATATATCAGGAAGGATATTATAATATCAGGAAGGATATTATATCCAAAGTATATATGAGATTAATATGGAAAAAGCATCATGGAAAAGCATCATGGTTGATAAAGAAGAGGATCAGCAAAAAGGAGGAAAACCTTCTAGAAAATAAATTCAGACAGTGGCTGAAACATTGGGCTCCAAAATAGCAGCAATTATGAGGAGGGAGCAGGACTGGGGGTAATGTTTCATTTAGTTGAAATTTGGGCACCATTGAGTCAGAACCTACTTGACAAACACCTAACAACAACAACACCTATAATATAAGTAGTTTCTTCCTCTGTGATAAATTCAATACATATTGCGGAAAGTGTATTCCATGTTCCAAAATGATTTAGAAAACTTCAGAATCACTTAAGTCATGTTTTGGATTTGCACAGTTAAAAATTTAAACATAAAACATTCAATATCAAAGTGAAAAAGTTCCACGGTATTTGATGGAGCAAAAAAAGTAAATTCCACTTTAGCTCATATATTGATTATAATTTGAACAATGAAAATTCCTAAAATTTTACTGAGTACTTACTTTCTATCTACTCAGTAACCTTCTTAAAAATGTGATTTTTTAAAATCCCTTTCAGTAAACACCTATAAAACCCTGATTAGAAGAACTAATACTATGAAACGTACCTGCATCCATTAACTAAATCATTTGATTTTTTATATTTATCTTAATTCTACTGCTGAAAGCTTTCTTTTATATCTTTTTAAAAAAGTAATTTGACAGTTTTCCAAAAATGTCCAAATTTCAAAGATTTCTGAGTTTTTTTTCTTTCCCAATTTCCCCTATTTAACAGTAGCCAAATCTACATTCTACTCCATCTACTTGCTTTTACTTATTATTTGTATATTACCCCCTTTGCTTCATTTTCTTCAACTATTAAAAAAAAAGATTTATTATCTCTTTTCTCCCCCTCTCCTTTGAACTCTTTTGCTTTCCTCTCTTCTTCCCAACTTTTTTTTTCCATTTAAGACTTTTAGGCTGCTGTTGTTAAGTGCCTTCGAGTCAATTTTGACCCATAATGACCCTGTATAGGGTTTCTGAAGGAGCTATAGTAGCGTAGTGGTTACGAATCGGGCTGCGAACCTCAAGGTCAGCAGTTCGAAACTACCAACTGCTTCGTGGGAGAAAGATGAGGCGTTCTGCTCCCGTAAAGATTAACAGCCTTGGAAACCCTGTGCAGGGTCGCTATGAGTCAGAACCGACTACGGGGCACATAACAATAACATAGGGTTTCTGAGGAGCAGCTGGTGAGCTCAAACCACTGACCTTGTAGTTAAAATGGCTTTGCAGTCTGGCACATTAACCCACAGTGCCACTCCAGGTTCATAAAAGGAATTGTATATATATAATCTTCAGATATATATACAATTCCTTTTATGAAAGTCTTCAGATTATATACATACAATTCCTTTTATTTAAACTGCAAATAATGTTAATCCCTTGATTCCCTCTGTCTTCCTCATATGGCCAACTATTTCAATTGTTACTTAAGGTTTCTTCTTAAGGTTTAGCTTTTAATTCATTTGTTTCACTGTTCAGTATTCTGTAATTTGGCAGTCTTTCATCTAGTTTCCCCAGGCAATATAAAAAGAAAGCTCCCAAAGGAGTAATAGTGATTAAATGGTCAGATTGAACATACATTTTCTCATGTCCATAGCACTATGGAGAAATTAATTAAGCCTCACAGCACCTATCTGAGGTTGTCATAATTATCTGCAGGTACAAATCCCAATACAGACTCTCACATTTTTTGCCAAAAGTCAAAGAAAAGTGTTAACTTTATACTTAGTTTAGCATTTAATTATTGCAGTTTAAAATAAATACTGTTCTTTTACTGCTATATCTTTCTTACTTGTGTTCTCTCTTTCTGTCTCGGTACCGACTCATAGCGACCTATGTGCAGCAGAATGAAACACTGCCCGATCCTGGGCCAACCTCACTTTACTGTTGCCACGCTTGAGTCCATCAATGCTGTCACTTATCCCATCCATCTTGTTGGGGGTCTTCCTCTTTAAAAGCAAACTTTAAAACTAACTTTAAAAGCTAGTGTAGTCCCTTAAACAATCAATAAATAAGGAGGACTCAGATGCAGACAGCACAGACCCGGTCAGGAGGCCAAGCCCCTGTGGGCCCAAGCGTTGTTGACCGTCCAAACCATAGGCTCTGAGGATCAGACTCTAGCCACCTAGTAGACATAACAAACTGTCCCTCATCTGATTATTCAGTAATGCTTGTTAGTAATCTCATACGTGAGCCCTGGATATCCACAGACAAATGTAAAAACCTCCCCTAAAAGCCGAGACTGTAAATTCCAATAAGCCAAGTCCCCCCCCCCCCATCCAAAAAAAAAAAAAGCTAAAGAGGATAGAGAGAAACACTGTAAACTGATGATATATAGCGGGGATAATAATCAATGTAATGAAACAAGCTATATGAATGGTTGAATGTGAAGCTGATGATGTGCCCTGTAAACTTTCACTCAATGCAAAATAAAAACATTTAATTTAAAAAAAAAAATTAAAATTAAAATTAAAAAAAAAAAAGCTAGTGTACACAAATTTTAATTTGTTTAGTGAAAACGAAATACATACACATTTTCAAATATATATGTTAAATTAAATACAATGCATTAATCTAATGACTTAATCAGTGTGAATTGGTTATTATAGCTATCTTTTATTTTACACTTTTTGTGACTAAGGGGAATGTCAGTTATATACTGCTATAAGAACTATTTATTATGACATAATAATGATTATTAGGCCAACATCTTATACCTTTCAAATCTATTGCCTCATATGAAAAGACATGACGTTATACTTCTAGAAGTTTGGTTGGTGAAATTTAAATCATTTCATGCATCTATAACTCACAAGTTATTGTATACTTAAATATATACGTGTAACTTAACAAAGTGGTGTCTAATTGGTTTCCACTCGTAGCAGCCCTGTATAGGGTTTTTAAGGTGCGGCTGGTGACCTTGCCATTCAAACCAACCTAGAGGTCCAGTGCATTATCCCATATACATATATATAAATTAACTAAATAATTTTCTATATATATGTAAAAGAAAGATTGTCCATTAATTTCTCAGACAATATATTTAGTGTTTTTTATTTATTGTTAGATAAAAATTGATAATAATTGACCACATGTTAGGTTATGGAATGAGTTTTAATATCACTTTTGACTGTGAAACTTTATAAAGTTAACTATGATGATACTAAGTAGAGATTGACTTTAATACTTTGTAGAACTAATTGTTTTACTTAAGATGGGACTATTGTTAAAATACCTATTCTTTGTTAATGTCACCCCAATTAATCTAATTAAGTAATTACCAAAACAAAACGGAACAAAGCCACTAACAATGAAAGATAACTTCTTTTTGCAAATAAATTTCTCCAATGACTTCCCATTTTAATTAAGGAGGGAGAACCTAACTGGATTTATGGCTACAACTATGTTAAAGAAGGAGGTGTTGATACAAGGTTACTCTTGGCATAAGACTAATAAATCCTTGCTTGCCTTTGTTGCTGTGTTACAGTCTCAAGAGTATCACTGAAAAATCAATGCCACCTGATGATAGATGAGCAATGTTTCCATTGTTTCTGTTGTTGTCATCACTCCACAAAGAATGCCTTTAAAATTCATCAACATGACTGGCCCTTCCATGCACTGGCCCTGAGTCAGAATTATAGTGGCATTGACATGGACAAGGCAACATTCCAGATGCTTTTTTGCTGGCATTGTAAATTTATGCCTTCTACTTCATGGACATGAGCATTTAATAGCACTGATTCCTACTTCTGATATATACCTATGAATATTGAAAACTGTCTTTCTTTTGAATTTCCTTAATATTAAGCAGCTCCTTTTAATCTTTTAATTCAAAGCACAAATACTTATTGAGCATATTATTGCAAATTGTTGTCTGAAGAAGTAAAACAGATTTTCTGACATAAGAATCTCTAGTAATGATAGTTTAACAAGCAAGGAAATATGTTATGGCAAGTACAATGGGTATTGCCATTTGACACTATGCTATAGGACTATAATTACATACTGATTTTATAAAGGTTCCCATAATTCACCTTGCAGATTTACATTTAGAAGAAGATTGTGACCAGTATAAATTGTAAAGATGTGATGCAACAAGAACTTTGAAAATTTAAGGTCTCTAAAATACTATTCTATAAATGATGTTACTCTTAATTTAGAAGTGTTGCTTCAGTGTTATCTAACCTGTTGCAAGCTCATACTGATGTAAAATGAAACATTAATCTTAGGAAATTAAGGTTTGAATTCTACATCACCTACCATTTATGTTGTAGAAGTCAACATAGTTGCATAACTTTCTGGGAAATATTCTGTGGTATTTAATATTGTCGTTATAGTTTAGCTTTTCCCAGTGGGTGATTATTTTTTATTGACTGTCCCTTGTGGATGCAGTCATGATAGAAACATAGTATTTCCAAAGAACTTCAAGTACTAGCTTTACTTATGTTGTTAAGTGCCGTCAAGTCAGTTCCAACTCATAGAGTTTCCAAGGCTGTAAATCTTTGAAGGGGAATCCTGGTATGGTGCTGTGGGATAAGCATATGGCTTGCAATTCACATCCACCAAATGCTCCTTGGAAACCCTATACAGGGTTGGTATGAATTGGAACCAACTCGACAACACTTAACTACAACAAATCTTTTCAGGAGCAGAAAGCCTCATCTTTCTCCTGTAGAGTAGATTTTCTATTTTCCTTATTAAAGTTGTTCAAAATATGATTAAGTAGGTTCGAACTACCAACTCTATGGTTTACAGTCCAGTACCACCATGCTCCCAGCTTCACTTGCAGAGTAAATTCATATATCCTGTTAATATGAAATTATCAGCAACCGTGATATGACAGCCTAAGGAAATGACATCAAGTATCTTTCAAAGGCAGTTTCTGTTACACGTCACAAAATAAGAAGTAAATATTGTTGCTGTTGTTGGTTTCAGTTGCTTTCAAGTCAGTATCAACTCATAATGTACCAAAGCCGAACTGCTTCTTACGGTTTTCAAGTCAACGAACTTTCAGTATCAGATCTCCTGGACTCTCTTCCAAAATGCCTCTGGGGACGGGGGAGTTGCAATCCCACTATTTGGGGTAGTATTCAAGTGTCTAACCTTTTACTCAATTCAGTAACTCCTAAATAAATAAATAATTCAATCCAAACTGGTCTAATTGAAAGAGAGGAATTGTATTGATCCTTAAATAGTTAAGTAATGATAGGATCAGATAAACTTTAGTCCAAAGGTGTGGCACTGTAGGATAATGCACTGGATTGCAAGGTCTGTTTGAACCACAAAGTTGGTGGTTCAAACTCACCAAGCTCTTCTTGGAAACCCTAGACAGGGTCGCTATGAGTCGCAACTGACTCGACAGCCTTAACAACAGCAACAAGGTTCAAATCACTTCACAGGGAATCATGATCTCCCTCCATTCCTTGCTTTCATTTCTCTGAAGTTAACTATCATTCTCAGGCACTCTTTCCCATTCCCTTTCAAGACCACTATTAGCAATT
Organism: Chrysochloris asiatica; assembly: GCF_000296735.1. Lineage (NCBI taxonomy): Eukaryota > Metazoa > Chordata > Mammalia > Afrosoricida > Chrysochloridae > Chrysochloris > Chrysochloris asiatica. The sequence goes on along the minus strand of NW_006408519.1, from coordinate 15,609,220 downwards.
CTGGGGTCACACTGTACAGATGTACTACCAATGGGAAACAGTGTGCAACCTCTAGAATAGCTCAAAGGCAAGCCCTTTGAAATTGGGCTCATTTCCCTGCCTTATGTCATGATCTCTCAATCAGTTAAATGGCTAAGAATAACACAGATCTTTGCTTGGCTTAGCCTGTTAGCAGATCTAGATCTGTATTAAAGGAGAGCTGCCAGCTTCACAGGCAAGGTGGTAGAAGGTGTTATCTCTGTATTACTGTCAGAATATAGGGATTAATAATATATGGATTTAAACAGAATGCAGAAATCATTAATATGAAATGCAAGCACAATGTTGCTAAAGGTAATTAAAGAATGGCTGAAGCAGTACATTGACAGGGAACAACCAGAAACTCAAGCCATTCAGAAGAGAACCTGGCATTAGGGATAGCACTGCTATCAGATGGATCTTGGCTGAAAGCGAGAATACCAGAAAGGTATTTACCTGTGCTTTATTGACTATGCAGAGACTTCGAACTGTGTAGAACAGGACAAGCTAAGGATAACATTGCAAAGAACAAGAATTCCAGAATATTTAATTGTGCTCATGAGGAATCTGTACATAGAACAAGAAGCAGGTGTTCTAAGAGAACAAGGAGATGCTGAATGTTTGAAAATCAGAACAGGTGCATGCCAGGGTTGTATTCTTTCACTATACTTATTCAAGCTGTATGCTGCACAAATAACCCAAGAAACTGGATTATATGAAAAACAGTATGGTATCAGAATTGTATGAAAACAAACTGTGATATGCAAAAGATACAAGCTTGCCTGCTGGAAATGAAGAAGATGTCAAATACTTACTGATGAAGATCAGAAATTACAGCCTTCAGTATGGATTGCACCTCAGTTTAAAGAGAACAAAAGAAATCTTTACAATTGGACCAATAAAATGAATGGAGAGAAAAATGAAGTTTTCAAATACTTAATTTTGCTTGGGTCCACAATCAACACTCTTCAAGCAACAGTCAAGAAATCAAACATATTGCTTAAGGCAAATCTGCTGCACAAGACCTCTTTAAAGTGTTCAAGAGCAAAGATAATCAGTTTGTGAACTAAAGTGTGCCTTACCCAAGCCATGATATTTTCAGTAACCTCATTTACATTTGAAAGTTGGACAATGAATAAAGAAGACCATAGAAGAATTGATGCATTTCAGTTATAGTTTGGGGGAAGAATATTGAAAGTAAAATCAACTACCAAATGAATAAACACATCTGTGTTGGAAGAAGTGCAACTAGAGTACTCTTTCAAATTCAGCGTGATGTGACTTCACCTCTCATACTTTGAATATGTTATCAAGAGGGACCAATCCCTGGAGAAGGACAACATGCTTGGTAAAGTGCAAGGTCAAAAAAAATGAGAAAGACTCCCAAAAAGATGGTTTGGCACAGCAGCAGCAACAATGTGCTCAAATGAAACAACTGTGAGGATGGTGTAGGACCAGGCAATGTTCCATCCTGTTGTGCATAGAGCCCCATGAGTCAGAACCTAGCAACAACAATCGACCATCTTCAGAAAGTTTGAAGACAATTATAGAATTAAGAAATGATTGAATTTTTTCAGGAACTATTGAAGAATTTGGTAGACACACATCTTTTGTTGTTGTTAAGTACTGTCAGAACCAACGGTTCTGACCTATAGCAACCCTGCATAGGGTTTCCAAGGAGCAGCTGGTGAGTTTGAACCACTCATCCACTCTTCTCACTTATCAACTATATCATTATCAATAACCTCTTATATACGACAATAGTGAAAATGCTACTATTTAGGGCATTATCCTGGGTTTCTTCCCATTATCCAGCCTCTGGTCTGCAGAGCTACCCATAATTGTTAATGCTCTCAGCTTTAGCAGTCAGCTCAACAGCACACAACAACAACAACAACAAGTCTTTAAGGAAATGATCTGCCTCATCTTTCTTCCAAAGAAGACTGGTGGGTTCAAACAACCTACCTTTCAGTTAATAGTCCAACTTTTACCCTAATGTACTATCAGGGCTCCTTGCAGTAGGAAGGGAATTGGGGTATACGTTGGGCCTGGAAATCCAGTAGGAGCAGACTGTCCTCTCCTCCTATACTGCCAGAGAGAGTTCTATTTCCATACAACTGCTAGTCTCCAGCTTTGGGGCTGGAATTCCATCCCTAGCCCTGGTGTGATGTTGTGTGTTAATGTGCTGGACTGTGAGAGAGATTTGAACACAAGGTTAGTGGTTCAAACTCACCAGCTGCTCCTGGGAAACCCTGTAGGAGTCGCTGTAGGTTGGAACTGACTCGATGGCACTTAACAACAAGTCCAGCAGTGCACCAGTCAATTCAGTGGGGTCTCTCTGGCTGCAAGGTGCATGAGTACACATGAGTACAGGTAGCAACTCCCACCAAAGATGTTGATTCTCAACTACTGTCTACAGCCAACTGTACCTTTATTCTCGTGCTGGGCCCCAGGTCTGCTGGAGTGCCAGCCCAATGATAGGATTTTTTTTGTTTAAGTTTTTATTGTGAATTGAGTGATAGGTTACATGGGAGAGCATCCGTTTTACATTCATCCTATCATATTTCATTGCATTTCAATGATTATAATTCTCTCCATGAATCATCATTCAATAGTATTTGGTGTGGTTTTTTTTTGGGGGGGGGTTTTGGGGGGGGATGTACACCAGGACACTCAGTAATATACAGTCATTCAAACAACCAAAGGGCACACCTTGTAAGCCTGCACATGCTGCAAGCCAGCACACAGCCCCTCACCCTCCATGAGTCTAGAGTCCTCAGCTGCTCCACCTCACCATCTCTGCCTCTATCTCTGACATCGTGGCTTCTCTGGATAGGGTCCCACACTCTGCTCCCATTCTTCTCCTTTGATGGTCCCAGGGTCCTCTGCTCCTGAACTGTAAGATAAACCACTGCCCCCTTTTAACTACAAAACTTCTACCTTTACAGTTGTGATGGATCATAATTAGTCATGATAAAAATTATTCATTATTGAATCATAAGAGGCTTATCCCCATCTCCTTTCAATAGACCTGTCTAGGTAGGATGAAAAATACCCAGTGGGGAGTCTACCTTCCCGCTGAAACTAAACTTCCTCTTGAAAACCTGTAAGCCAATCACTTCATACCTTTATAGTCCCCCCACTCCAATTTTAGGTAGCCAATGTCTAAGTTGTCCATCTCTATGAACCCTATATACAGAGGGGATGGGAATGAACCTTGCTGTGAAGATTCCTTACCTCTTGGTTGGTATTTTAAGTTACTACATCCATAAGTATAGGTCAAGTTCATCATATTGTAGAGATTTACACTCATTTTCTTTATGGAAAAAAAAATTTTTTTTTTTTAATCTTCCTTTAGTCAAGTTCTGATCATCCAACCATTGAAGCTAAATAAAATGGGTACTATCTGCAAATTTGGGCATTCTTGTACATCTCCCGTCACTTCATATCAGCTGGACACTTCATTCTCAGCTTTAGTCCTCTGTGGCTATGTCCTTGTCCATAGGCTCAGGAGTTCCCATGACTCACCATACTTCAGACCAGCCAGGTATCACCATACTCCAGGTTGATGGGATTCTATGTAACTTGTTTAGACTCAGCCCACAGCTGCATTTCTGCTTTCCCTCCACTTCCACTCACCTGTTGACCAATGTGGTCACCAGCAAGATTACATGCCTGCTCATGCATTTCCTGTGAGTTTCTGTCTGGGAAGGGGGTTTGGCCTGGAGGGACTTGATTGCTTGCCTTGATGACTCCCCAGCAAACAACTTGTTTGTTCTTGTGGTAGACAATCAGACTGCTGTTTTTGTTTTTGATTTTTTTTTTCCTGCTGGTCTTTCTTTCAAGAAGTATCTTCTGTTCATTTAGGTATTCCAGGCTGGTCTGCTTGTCTTTTCAAGTGGGAATTTCCCACCTCAGAAGGTTCTGGGTGGGGATCAGGATTCCACTTAAGGTCTTATACACTACAAAGTTTTCACAATAAGTCTTTTACACAGGGCAAGTTCTGGCACCCCTTTTAGGTAGTCCAATCGGTTATAGGCTAAAAATGGGCTTACAAACTTATTATATTCATGTTTATGGATATTCCAAGGGAAATCAATATTCATAAGACAGTCAAGCATCTTAACATTACTTTCCCTTTTCAGCCTATACCTTGATCCCAATATCACAGAGCCCTGTTGTTCCAAGGTTGAGCATACATCACTATTTACCTTTATTCCATTTAGCCCATGCAGTTAGCCCTGGCTAACTGTTCTCCTATCTACCTTGTTCTTCCATCCCTCTCCCCTTCTTGTGTATTGCCCACCCCAACACCTGAAATATGATGTATTTATCCTCTCCTACCCTGTGCTCTACCATCTTCTCTCCTTCCTCCTCCCCCAAACAAAGATTTTTTTTTCCCTTTAATGTGGTTATATTTTCTTAAGCTTTTGTAATAATGGTCTTATGCAATATTTGCCCTTTTTTGACTGACTAATTTCATTCAGCATAATGTCTTCAATGGAAAAAAGATTGAAGTTGTCAAGGTCTTCATTCTTCTTGGATCAACTACCAACACTCGCGGAAGCAGCACTCAAGAAATCAAACGACGTATTGCATTAGGCAAATCTGCTGCACAAGACCTTTTTTAAAGTGTTGAAGAGCAAAGATGTCAGCTTGAGGACTAAGGTGTGCTTGACCCAAGCCATGGTATTTTCAATAATCTCATGTGCATGTGAAACCTGGACAGTGAATAAGGAAAACTGTAGAAGAATTGATGCCTTTGAGTTATGGTGTTGGAGGAGAATATTGAAAGATGCCATGGGCTGTCAAAAGAACCAATAGATCTGTTTGGAAGAAGTTCAGACAGAGTGTTCTTTGGAGGCCAAGATGGACAAATTTTGTCTCTCAAACTTCAGATATATTGTCAAAAGGGGCCGGTCCCTGGAGAAGGACATCATATTTGGTAAGGTGGAGGATCAGAAAAAAAAAAAAAAAAGAAGACCCTTAACGAGATAGATTGCCAAGTGGGAGTACTGATGGACTCAAGCATGGCAACAGTAATGAGGATGGCTCAGGATAGGCAGTGGTTTGTTCTGCTGTGCATAAGGTTGCTATGGGTCGGTACCTACTTGATGGCATCTAACAACAACAACAGGAATGGTACCCAACATTTTCTTTTTAAGGTCAAAATATTCTCCACATTTCTAATTTTGTGTTTACATCTAATTTGACAAATCTGTTACATTTAATCAACCCCTTATTTGGTTAACTTTATTCATTTATGTTCCAGAACACTATAATCTCTGGATTTGCTCCCTACAACACTCTTTTCTTCTAGTCTGTCTATTCATTTAGTGCTGACCTTTTATCATCATCTCCTTTCTTATAACTAATTTCCTCAGTGGTTTCATCTAGTTGTATGATTTTAAACACACTGTGTTCCAACCCTTCAGTTCACATCATTACCACACCTGTTTCACCTCTAGACATTCAACTACTTTCTTGAACAACTCTACTTAGGTGCTTAGTGTACTTCTAAAATGCAACATGTTCAAAACTGAATTGATTTTCTGAAAACTGCTTTACGTACATTTTTTCCAAGTTCAGTTTATAAAAATTTTATCCATCCAGTTGTTCAACTCCAAATAAACGGAGACTTTTTAATACTTCTGTTTTGTGTCCCTTTATCTGCAAAACCCTGGTCAGACTATCATCACCAATCAGTTGGATTACTGTAATAGTATTCCAATCAATTTCTTTGCTTTCACCTTTTGTTTTTCCTTAACATAGTAACCAAAGGTATCCTTTCAAAATTTAAGTCTTAGTGTGGCCTTCTGGAATTTTTTCTGACACTCCAGGCATTCTTCTTCCTTAGCGCCTAGGAGTTGGATGATCCACTCCTTCATTTTATACTCACATAACTATAACATCTTTTGCAAAATTTATCTTAAATGTCATATTCCTTTGATATTGATGCTGACCACTCGATTAAAAAATTGGAACAATGCAGTTAACTGTTGAAAGAAGAATGGGTTAAAATTGGTTTTTACATACTAGAGAGTTTTCTTATGTTTATTTTTAATGATCTGTGTCCCTTCACTAGACTACTAGCTTTTATTAATTTTTCATTTTCTTTTTGGGGGTCAGTGGTGTAAGAGATTTCTATTTTGTTCACTACTATGTTTCAAGTGCTTAGAGCAATACCTAGTACAGAGCAGTTACTCTCTACTTATCTATTGAATAATTGATTGTTGATGTTTATAATGTGTGAGGCTCTGTGCTGTGTTGATTTATTTATTATTTCCAAGAATCCATTGAGGTGTCCATTTTCCCTCTGGTGCAGATGACACAACTGATGTTTTGTAAATTTAAGTTATGTGTCCAAGGTTACATAGATAGGAATAGTTAAGAGGAGACTTTAGCACAGACAGCCTGAATCCAATGCCTGTGCTTCCAATCCCTACTGCCTGCCACCATGAAATATTTTTTATTGCATCTGAAACCTATATCACAAAGTTGTTTGAACTCTGAAAGAAAGGTACTTGAAGGTAACTCATGGAGAATAATAGCTTTACTTCTTGACAAAAGTGAGAAGTCATTCTTGTTGACATTTGATGTTTAGAATTTGTGTTACACTTTAATGAGATATATCAACTAAGTCATTTGCTGACTTCATGAGTGTGAGCTATGACATGTCAAATCGAATAATCTCACCACAAGAACTGGCAAATATAGGTTGAAAAGCTTGTGAGAAATGGACTATTGTTGGCACAATGATAGAATAGTTTTCTAGAAAATAGGGAGAGCCCATATTCTGTCATTACTGACAGGAAAATTCATGAAGAAAAATTAGAAATCAATTTTTATTAAAAATGTATAATATCAGCATTTACTTTGCTTTCTTTTTGTGTTAATATCTCTTTCAAGCTATTAAAGTGGTTCCAAATGCTTAAGTTAATGCTTATTACAATTCTAAAGTTTTTGAGTTTTCTTTGTACTGACACCTTATTTTATAGAGGCCTTAATTAATAGATTAATTATTGTTGTCCATCAAAAAACTTTTAATATGACTTTTTTTTAACTTATAAAAATAAGACATATGCATATTTCCAAATGTTAATTTGTGTCTGCAAGAAACATTTGGGAGCCATGTCTGATTTACCCTGGCTTCACAAGGGGGAAAAAGAAAAAAAATCATAAACAGCCCAAGGCCAATTCCTATGAAGTGGAGGTCAGATATGCTTCAGCCCTACAACCTTTTTTAGCGTATTCGGACACTAACCATTTCTCCCACACACTCTCTGCTTCACATCTGGGTTTGATAATCCATTGCAATGACCACACAGAAATCATAACAATACTCATGATTATGGGATTTATTACAGAAGTAAATAGGATGCAGCTGTTCTCCTGTCAAGAAATCCTCATGTCTGCCATGCTGCAGGCATGCCTCACTCTTTTCTTCAGCCTCTCAGGCATGTGGTTCTTTGGCCTCTGCCTTGCTTAGGCAAGTGTTACAAAGTTCTTTTAGCCAGTCTGTGATTTCCCAAAGCACATTCTTCAAGCCAGTCTCCTAGCCATAGGCATTCAGCTTTAGTCAACCCATGGGTCTAGAGCCCAAAGCCTATTTTTTCTGTCCATGCTACCATGTTTGCCTGTCTCTATGCTGCAGCTGTTTCTCTAGGTAGGGATCTCACATATCACTCATGCTCTTCCTTCTTGATTCTATGAAGAAAAACGTGGCATCAGGATTGGAAGAAGACTCATTAACAACCTGCGATATGCAGATGATACAACCTTGATCGCTGAGAGTGAAGAGGACTTGAAACATTTACTTATGAAGATTAAAGAGCACAGCCTTCGATATGGATTACATCTAAATGTCAAGAAAACAAAAATCCT
>NW_006408519.1:15547117-15600778 GCF_000296735.1 Chrysochloris asiatica | reverse complement strand
TTGATGGACTCAGGTGTGGCAGCGGTAGTGAGGTTGGCCCAGGATCGAACATTGTTTCGTTCTGCTGTGCATAGGGTCGCTATGAGTCGGTTCCGACTCGATGGCACCTGACAACAACAACAACAACAACAACAACAACAACAACAACAACAACTTCCTTCTTGATGGTCTTTTGTCTCAGCTTCTGAGACAGCTCCTTTTAAACCTAGCTGGAGGACAAAACTAACCAATCCCAGCCTTAGAGTCCTGTATACCTTATTTGCATGGTCCCACCCAATCACTTGGAGTCCTGGTGTAGCTCTGTGTGTTAATGCACTGGACTGCAAGGTCGGTTTGAACTGCAAGGTCAGGGGTTCAAGCTCACCAGCTGCTCCTTGTAAATCCTATACAGGATTGCTATGAGATGGAACGGACTCAGGAACACTTAACAACAACAACAGACTCAATCACTTGGTGCAAATTGTGAAGACTTTGGGTAGAAAAGCCATATCAAGTAAATTCAAGTCATCACTGGGTCTCTAGTTTATCCTAGTGTATATTTACATATTTTATGGAGTCCTGATGTGATGTTGTGCACTGGATTGCAAGGTCCGTTTGAACCACAAGGTTAGTGGTTCAAATTCACCAGCTGCTCCTTGATAACCTGATACAGGGTCACTGTAAGTCAGAACTGATCAATGGCACATAACAACAAGAACATATTTTATATTCCAGAAAATAAGAAAATGTAAACCTACCATATTTCATAATTTTTTATCTTCCTTTTCACATGACTCATTTATCACTTCTAGTTATCATTGATCACTTCTATGTTCTTTAGCTCATAAATAAAACCTCCTTATTTAAGGTGGGTAGTCTGTTTCTTTTTTCTCAATTTAAAAAATGTAAAAACCTACATAAAATTTGAAAGAATAACAACAAGAATATTTATGTACAATTCACTTTGAATCCTCAGTTTTTAAGATGTTGTCTCATTGGCATTCACTCTCTCTCATTGACTTTCTGTTTTCACACATATTTGCACATGTACTAACATATATGTCTAGGTGAATCTTTTGAAAGCCAGGTGCAGACATGACATTTTACCCCTCAATACATATGCTTTTTTAATGATAAGAGCTTTCCCCTACATAACCACAGTATCATTACCACACTATGAAAATTAACACCCTTGCACAGATAACTGCACAGATAACTATCTATTATACTCAATTTTCAGTATCTCTACTTGGCCACAAAATGTCTCTTATGCTTTCATAGCTTTATTTTAAAGGTTCAAGATCAAACAAAGATTCATTCATTGTATTTAGTAATGCCTGTAAAGTCTCTTCTTCTGAAAATCACCCTTAGTTTTTGTCCATGCCACTGAATTTTTTGGAGATTCAAGACCTTATAGATCATCCAAATAATAACTTAGATTGGTTAATTATTTGACAAATTATGTAAGGTTATTTTTAACAGAGCCTTCTTAGATTTTTTTTTTTCATATAATAGAATTGAGTCTCAAAAAATGTGAAATTTATACATTTAATATGGTGCAAAGTCAGATTTCAAAAAATCAAGGATGTTAGATATCAAAATAAATTCCTATACACAATGCATCTCACCTGTATCTAGAGACTATCATATTTTTATATTTGTAGTATTGATTTGTTAGTTGTTTAATTATGTAAATTTCCATTTGCACTCTATCTCACCCATCACATATGAAGATATCATGACTTCATTGTACTTATGTTACTTTGGAAGCTGGTAAGTAGCATTCATGAATGGTGCTGGTGGTGATGGTTCTGTGGCAACAAGTCAGTTCTAACTTGTAGAGACCATGTTTAGGGTTTCTGAGGCTATAAATCTGTATGGGAGCAGTAAGGCTCGTCTTCCTCTAAAAGGTAAATTTGAACTGCTGGCTTTGTGGTGAGCAACCCAACACATAACTCACTACACTACTGGAGCTCCTTATTCATGGGTATATTGCTGTTGTTAGCTAACACTGAGTCAGTTTCAACTTACTGTACACTCAGAACAAAACACTGCTGGTCCTGTGCCTTCCTCAAAATCACTGTTACACACAGGCCCATTGCTGGTGCTATTGTGCCAATCCATTTCATTGGATGTCTTCTTCTTTTTCTCTCACCCTCCACTTTACCAAGCATAATGTCCTTCTCCAGGACTGGTTCTTCCTTATACTATGTCTGAAATATGAGAGACAAAGTCTTGCCATCCGGGCTTCTAAGAAACTTTCTGGTTGTGCTTCTTCCAATACAGATTTTGTTTGTTGTTCTGGCAGTGGAGGGTACTTTAAATATTATTCTTATTCAACACTATAATTCAAATGCATCAATTCTTCTGTGGTTTTCCTTATACAACATCCAACTTTCACATGCATATAAGGCTATTGAAAATACCATGACTTTGGTCAGGTGCACCTTAGTCCTCGAACTGACATCTTTTCTCTTGAATACTTTAAATAGGTTTTGTGTAACAGATTTTTCTAATGCAATATGTCATTTAATTTCTTGACTGCTGCTTTCATGAGTGTTGATAGTTGTTGTTGTTGTGAAGTGCCGTCAAGTCGGTTCTGAACCATAGCGACCCTGCATAGGGTTTCCGAGGAGCAGCTGGTGAACTGAACCACCGACCTTGCAGTTCAAATGGCTTTGCAGTCTGGCGCATTAACCCACAGCGCCACACCAGGACTCTGAGTGTTGATAGAGGATACAAGTATAATGAAGTCTTTGATAACTTTTGTCCTATCTCCATTTATCATGATATTATGTATTGCTCCAGTACAGAGGAGGTTTGTTTTCTTTATACTGAGTGCTGTGGTCTTTGGGCTTTATCAGTAAGTATTTAAAGTCCTCTTTGCTTTCAGCAAGCTAAGTTGGATCATATGCATATCACAGGTTGTTAATGGGTCTTCCTCCAATCCTGATACTACATTCTTTGTCATAAAATCCAACTGTTCCCATTATTTGCTCAGTATACAGATTGAATAAATATGATGAAAAAAATAACCCTGATGTACACCTTTCTTGATTTAAAACCATTCAATGTCCCCTTGTTCTGTGGGAAGCACTACTCTTGACCATTGCAATGCTTCCTCATGAGCACAGTTCGGTATTCCGAAATACTCATTTTTTTCTCAATGCTGTACATGGCTTGTCATGATCCACAAAATTGAAATGTATTTGCATAATCAATAAAGCACAGACAAACATCTTTTTGGTATTCTGTGCTTTCAGCCAAGATCAATTTGACTTCAGCAATAATATCCTTCATTCCACGTCCTCATCTGAATTGAACCTTTGGCAATTCCCTGTCAATGTACCATTGCAGCTATTTTAAATTATCTTTAACAACACTTTACTTGCATGTGTTATTAATGATATTGCCCCTGATTTCTGTAGTCTGTTGGGTCATTTCTCTAGGGAACGATCACAAATGTGGACTTTTCCAATCAGTTGGCCAGGTGACTGTCTTCCAAATTTCTTGGCATAGATGAGTGACTGCCTCCAGTGCTGCATCACTTTGTTGAAAGATTTCAATTTGAATCCTATCAATTCCCAGATCCTTGTTCTTTGCCAATACCAACAAGCATCTTGGACTTCTTCATTCGGTACTGTTGGCTCTTGATCATATGCTACCTCTTGAAATGGTTGAAAATCTGCCATTCCTTTTGTGTACATTGACTCTGTTTATTCCTTCCAACTTCTTATAATAGTTTCTGAATCATTCAATATTTTACCCATAGAATCCTACGATATTGCAACCAAAGCCTCCAGCTATTTGCAGATTATAATACTTGACAGCATCTTCTCAAAGTTCCCTGTGAAATTTCCTGTTTAGCTTTTTATCTCCTCATTTTTCCGTTTGCTTTAGAATTTCTATGCTGTAAAGCAAGTTTCAGAGTTTCTTCTGACATCCATTTTGGTCTTTTCCTTCTTTCTTGCCTTTTGAATTACATTTTGATTTCTTTCTGAATAATGTTCTTGGTATCATCCCACAATTTTGTTGGTCTTCAGTCATTTGTTGTTGTTGTTGTGTGTCGTGGAGTCAGTTCCGACTCATAGTGACCCTGTACAGGGTTTCCAAGGCCGTAAATCTTTACGGAAGCAGAAAGCTTCACCTTTCTCCCATGGAGCAGCTGGTAGTTTCAAACTGCTGACCCTGAGGTTCACAGCCCGATTCGTAACCACTACACTAGTCATTAGAGTCTAATATATAAAATGTATTCTTTAAATGGTCTCTAAATTCAGGTAGGATGTTTTTAAGGTCATACTTTGGTTCTCATAGCTTGTTAGTGGTTAGTCTGTTCAACTGTCTGGCCCTGGCCTTGTTTTGATTGATGATGTGGAGCTTTATCACAGTCTCTTACAACTGATGTACACCTTTTGATTTTCATGTATTTCTTCTGGTGAAGTCCATGTGTATAGTCATCTTTTATGTTGTCTATGAAAAGTATTTGAAATGACTAAATCTTTGGTTTTATCAAATTCTGTCACGGGACCTCCAGCATCTTTTCTATCACCAAGGCCATATTTTCCAGCTACTTATCCTTCTTCTTGGTTTTAAAACTTTGATTTCCAATTAATAATCATTATCAGTAAATGCTGTTTGCAAACTTCCAGAATGTTTTCTGGCTATATACACCTTTTTTTTTTAATGATTTATTGTGAATTATCCTGGTGTTGTGCTGTGAGTTAATGCACTAGAAATCAAAGTCAGTTTGAACTGCAAGGTTGGTGGTTCAAAATACCAGTCGCTCCTTGGAAACCCTCTAGATGGTCACTATGAGTCGGAACTGACTCTATGGCACTTAACAACAACAAATGTGATAGTTTACATTGGAGAATATTACTTTACATTCATCCTATCATTTATCATTTCATTGCCATGGTTACAATCCCCTCTATGCATCATCAACCAACCAAAGGTATACCCTACCAGCCTGCCCCCTGGTTGTCAGCACACAGCTCCTCTCCCTCTCTGGCTTAAGAGTCCCAGCTGTTCCACCTCTCCCCATCATCTTCTCTGCATCCATCTCTGGCGTCACTGTTTCTCTGGATAGGTTCCCGCACTCCTCTCTTCTCCCTTGATGGTCCCAGGGACATCTGCTCCTGGACTACAAAGTCAATCACTCCCTTCTTTTTGCCACAAAATGTCCACCTTTACATTTCCAACCTTCACAGTCAGCACTCATAGCAAATATTCACTATTTTACGGCAAGAGACCTATTCCCATTTCCTTTCATCATCCCTGGCCAGTCAGACTGGATACTATTCAGTGGAGATTCTAACTTCCTCCGCACCCTTTGGATCTAGGCTCCCTCTTGAAACCTTGTAAGCCAGTTACTTCTTGCCTTTGTAGCCCCCATTTTGGGTAGCCAATGTCCAAGTTTCCTATCCCTGTCCACCCTGTGAACCGAGGTGGTGGGAATGATCCTTGCTGTAAAGATTTGTTCCCTCTTTTGAGCTACTGCATCTATAGATGTAGGTCAAGTTCATCACATTGTACCAGATTACGCTTTTTCTCCACTTCTTTATTCTTCTAGTTGAGTTTTGATCATCCAGCCATTGAAGCCAAGTCATGTGGGTATTACCAGAAAGTATGGGTGTTCTTAAGTATATGTCCTCTCTTCTAATCAAATGGACCCTTCCCTCTCTACTCTAGTCCTCTGTGACTATGTCACTGACTCTGGGCCTAAAAGTCCCCAGGTCTTGCCATACTGCTGGCCAACTAGGTCTCCACCTGGGTTCACAGGAGTCTTTTGAACATTGTAGGGCTTAGCACATAGCTTCATTACTGTTTTTCTCTTACTTCCCTTTATCGATCACCAACGTGGTCACCAATCAGAACACATGTCTGCTAGTGTATTCCCATTGAGTCTTATACTTGGAAGGGGTTTTGCTCAGAGTGGACTGGGTTGCTTGCCTTTATGTCACCTGGGTGAGCAACTTGCTTGTTCTTGTAGTAAGCAGTCAGACTGCTGTTATTGTTTTGTATTTTTCCTGTCGGTCCTTCTTTCAAGAAGTATTTTCTGTTCTTCTAGCCATTCCAGGCAGGTCTGCTTGTCCTTTCCAATGGAAATTTCCCACCTCAGAAGATTCTGGATGGGGTTCAGGATTCCACCCATGGTTTAAGTAATGCAGAGGCTCTGCAAGAAGCCTCCTTCACTGAGCACATTGTAGACCCATTTTAGGTATTCCAATCAGTTATAGGCAAGAGACTGACTTATAAGCTTTCTATGAAGATATTTCTGGCTATTCTTTTCTCTCCCCCTCAAGTGTCTATTGTATAAAAGTATGCTTGGGAAACCAAGATTCAAGAGACAGTCAAACATCTTAACATTGATTCCCCCCTTTTGCCCATTCCTACCATGTCTCAATTCCTGTATCCCAGAGTCCTGTTGTTCCAAGGTTGTGCATGCATCATTATTTACCTCTGTCCCACTTAGCCCATGCAACATGAATCTTAGACCTTCTTCAGAATTTTTATCCTTTTTTCTGCTTGCTCTTCTGTCTTAGTGGTATTGAGAGATTTGTCCTGCAGCTCACTAGTTCTGCCTTCCACCTCTTCAATTCTACTCCTTTGTCCTTTCAGTGTATTGTCTATTTCTTATGTACTATTATTAATCATTTGAACCTCTTTCTGTAGGTTTTTAATTATTCCCAAAGGTGTATCTATCTTATTTGATTGTTCCTGTAGTACTTTCCTGACTTCTTCCTTATTTTTCTCAACTCCATTGTAAAATGTTTTAATTCCTTTTATAATCATTTTTCTGAACATCTTCTCAGGCATTTCCAAGGCCTGCCCTTCTTCCAGAATGGAGTCCATGTCTACCTCTAGGTCATTAATCTCAGACATTTTATCTGGTTTCTGGATGTGTGCTGATATGGTCATCTGTTTTTGTTTTTTGGACATGTTTAGTGTTTAGCTGTGGCCTTAATACTTAATTGAGTGTGTGTTTTGGTATTTTTTTCCATTTTCTGATTGCTTCCAGGTAGATGTGATCAAGAGGTGGACTTTGTTTTTCACTCTTCTTATTGCCTAACTCAGAGGAACTTTCACAAGTGTTGTCCACCTCCCTAGTGTGTGGCAGTTTGTATTGGTTCTTACCTCAATGGTGGGGCTTTATAGGGTGCGATTGTATCTTAACTATATGGCAGCAATTGCTGTCTCTTCTTGGGTAGTATATGGAGAGAGAGAGCCCCCTAGATGTGAAAGGGTAAGCAAAAACAAAATACAACAGTACTAAAGAGGAAAAAAAAAAAAAAAAAAAGCAAGGAAAGTTAAGTTAAAAATATAAACCCCACAAACCAAAAAACAAAACAAAATGAAAAAAAAAAAAAAACAGATTAGATACTATAATCTTTAATTGTGGAAAAAGGAGAGGAGAGAGAGAAGAAAAAAAAATCTGTAGCCTTATATGACTAGGACTTTAATGTCCTCCTTCAGCCTTCAAGGCCATCTGATAAATTTTAAGATGCCACTGTTAATTGTTATGCGGTCCCTCAGAATTTAATTTTCAGCCTGTTTTGTATTTTAACTCTCTCCCTCTCCACACCTCCTGTTCTGGCCTTTTCCCTATTAAGAAACAGTTCAGGGCCAGCTGTGGCCATTTTGAGCTGCCTGCTTGTAGCATAGTGGTTACAAATAGGGCTGCCAAGCCCAAGGCTGGCAGCTGGAAACCACCAGCTGTTCCACGGAAGACTAGGCCTTCTGCTCCCACAAAGATTCACAGCCTTGGAAATCCCGTGCAGGATCACTGTGGGGTGAAACCGACTCCAAGGCATTCAACAAGCGAGAAAGGCAGTCCCTCTAAATGCTGAGAGGATCTGTGTGCATGCGTGGTGGAAGAACACCCTAGTGGTGAGGGTGAAGGGTGTTCACTCACTCAGGCACCCCCTCTAGTCACCAGACAGCTGAAGGCTAATGAATAGATACCAAAAAAAAAAAAAAAAATCAGAACAAAGCAAAACCATACAGAATATTGCTGTGAGGTTCCCACAGTCGTTAATTCCTGGCAGGTCCTACTGTTTGGTATCGCCCAAGTTGTCGGTTCCAGGCTGCTGAGCCCAGCATATTCTAAAGTACGAGATTTCTTACTTCCGCTACAAGTTCTACTACCTATAAGCCTTCAAACTTTTAAAATATTCCTACCTATGAGGTTCTGAGTTTTGGAGCTGTCCCCTGAACTCACTTCGTTCCATGGAATTGTCGATGGAGATCTTCACTGCACCTTTACCCTATCCGCCATCAAGACATACACTGTTGATGTGTGAAAATTCACAAACTCCATTTTGCACTGGTGGTTAGATTGAGAGTTCCTTATAGGATTAATGGGCCACCTGAGACTCAAAAATTAAAAGACTGAAAGCAGAAAGTCCTTGAAAGCAAATATCAGGTCCACAGATGACCATATTAACACCAAAAGTCCAGACTAGAATAATTATACTCAATGAGTCAGCAATCCATTATAGATATTAAGTCTGGAACTTAACAATGGAATACTAAGATGACATTAGGTAATTATTGACCCACCTCTTCTGTCAGTCTCTTTGATTCCACATACAGCCATTTTATAATATGAGCCAGAAGTGGCCAGAATTTACATGAACCAACCACTAAAACTATAAGCGAACCCAAACCAAATCCCACTCTTGGTGACCCAATATGGGGTTTCTGAGACTGTAAATCTTTATGGGAGTAGATAACTTCATGTTTCTTTTGCATAGAAGCTGATGGGTTTGAACTGCCAACCTGGTTGCAAGAAGCTTAATGCCTAACTCATAGCACCACAGGACTCTTAAAACTATAAAAGAATCTATTTAATAATAAGTAAATGAGGCCTCTGAGGAGATTACTTTAAATATTGAATCACTCTTTCACCAAATTAAAACCTAACTTTTTTACCACCAACTTTACAAGGTATTTTTTATTATTGTTATTGGCTAGTTGGTTTTTATCAAGACATTTCACTGAGAAACCTGCTCTGTCAGACAAAGCCACAATTCATTATAGTCACCTTGAGCTCACAGGTTTGAACTCTGTAACAGAAGTAGATGTTAGTGACATAGCACTGTAAGAGAGAATATACATTTCTCCCTCCCAAAATACTGCATTTTTCATCTGATGCCTTTTGTATCACTGATTTTGATTCAGGTTTTCAAAGATTTTACCTTCTGACTCCAACTTCGTTCACTATCTGAACTTTTGCAGGTCAGCAAAATTTCAAGAGTTGATATTTCCTAACAATTCTGCTTCACCTATTTCCCTATTAGGCCCCTGCACAAAATTTATTTTTCTCCTTCATCTCTTTCCTCTTGCATATCAAACCCACAGATGTCTATAGAGCAGCTGCTTGAATAGAATATTTATTAAGGATTTGCTAGACACTTAACACAGTAGTAAGTTATTATCCAAAAATAATAATGATGATTATGATATATGAACAATAGGTATTATTGTCTAAAGCAGTTCTCTGTAAATTAATTACAGAGATAATTCACAAATCCAGCTCACTGTGTGTGTTTGGGATTAATCCAGTTATAACAAATTAGGGTTTGTTTTATGGTCTAGGGTTTCTAATGAGTCCAAGCATTGACTTCCTTTTTTCCTACCTCTGTTTTCCTTTACGATTCTTGAAAACAAAGAAGAGAAAACATAAAACCAAATACTTCCCATTGTGCTGGATGTCAGGGATATGAAGATAATTTAGAAAGTGTTACTTTTCAAGGTGTTCACAATTCATTGAAATATTTCACCAACTCTTTTCTTTCCTCTCATGGAATTATTTACACATTTCTTCTCACAATCTTCCTCTTGTTGTTGTTGTTATGTGCTGTGGAGTTGGTTCCAACTCATAGCGACCCTGTACAGGGTTTCCGAGGCTGTAAATCTTTATGGGAGCAGAAAGTCTCATCTTTCTCCCATGGAACAGCTGGTAGTTTTGAACTGCTGACCATGAGATTAGCAGCCCAATTCATAACCACTATGCTACCAGAGTTACTTAAGTGCTGTCAAATAGGTTTCAACTCATACTGAACCTATATAGGGTTTCCGAGGAGCAGCTGGTGAGTTTGAACCACTCACCTTACCATTCAAACCAACCTTACAGTCCAGCGCATTAACCCACGGTGCCAAACCAGGTCTTTTATAGCCTCTTCAATATTCCCCTTACAGACTCTATTTCCTCATAAAGACTTCTGGCCCATTAGAATGAATTTCAAAGAAAAATTTCTCCTTATGCCTGAAATTTCCTTTCTATGGATTTTTCTTGCTTTGGGAATGTTGTTACTAGTTTCTAGTGATTGCCCCACCTAATGGCAACCCCACGGGATACACAATTGAACTCCATAGGTTATTTTGTTTTTACTGCAATCTTTATGGGTAGCCCTGATGATGTAATGGTTAAGTGCTCAGCTACCAACCAGATATTGGCAAGTTCTAATCCATCCAGTGGAGAAAAATTCTGATGAACTACTCGGGCAAAACTTACAGCCTAGTATACAACACTGGAAGGAGCGCTGGCTGAATAATGGGTTAGGCATTAGGCTGCTAACTGCAAAGTCAGCAGTTCAAATCTACCAGCAGCTTCAGAGAGAAAGATGAGGTTTTCTGCTGCCACAAAGATTTATAGCTTCTGAAACCCTATACAGGGTGAGTTGGAACCAAATCCATTGCATTTGGCAGTAGAAGCAGCAGCAACAGCAGCAAAACCAAAAGCATACTCCACAGGACAATTTATTCTGTCACATTTTGGTCTTTATGAGTTGAACATCTACTCAGCAACAAAATAACAATATCAACAACCTTTATATCCCTAGACGTTTCTTCTGGGGAGCTTCTGGATGGGTTTGAAATGTCAACTTTCAGTTTAGCAGTCACTGGCAAACAGCTAGAATCACCTTGCCCCCTCTTAGGGAAACAGAAAATAAATATCATAATGGTGGCTGTGCATGTGAAATTCACAAGAAATAGAGTGCACTGAAATCAAACAGATGGACAGCATCAGTTGAAAGATATGATGAAGAAGATCAATATCATCTTTCAGAACAAGGTCATGGGTAACTGCAGAATAGAACGTTATTGTTCATATTCAACTTCAAGTTGAAAGTGATGGAAATAAAAACAAATCCACAAAAACTCAAGTATGATGTTGATTATATTGCTCCTGAATTTAAAACCTACCTCAAGTATAGAGTTATCACATGAATCCCAATGAAGACCAGATGAGTTATGAGATGATGTCATACATGTTGAAAGCAAGAAGCTAAAAACAAAAACAAAAAAATAACAAACAGACAAAAATAAAAATTTAAAGTACAGGATAGAAAGAAAAGACCAAAATGAATGAAAAAAGAAAAGACTCAGAAACTGTCTCTTAAAAACAGAGTAGCTAAAGTGAGTGGAAGAAATTCAGAAGTCATTCAACTGAATGTAAGATTTCAAAAGGCAGCTTGAGAAGACAAAGTAAATTATAATGAAATGTGCAGTAACCTAGAGTTAGAAAACCCAAAGGGAAGAAAACATTAGCATTTTTCATGATAAATGACCTGAACAATAATAAAAAAAATCAAGCCCTGAGTTGTAATATAGAAGAATTCTATGACCAAAATATTGATCAGTTCAGGAGGCATCAAAAAGAATATGGAAAGAATACATAGAATCACTATACCAAAAGAATTGGTCAATATTCAACACTTTTG
Organism: Chrysochloris asiatica; assembly: GCF_000296735.1. Taxonomy (NCBI): domain Eukaryota; kingdom Metazoa; phylum Chordata; class Mammalia; order Afrosoricida; family Chrysochloridae; genus Chrysochloris; species Chrysochloris asiatica. The sequence goes on along the minus strand of NW_006408519.1, from coordinate 15,589,070 downwards.
GGAGATAGCATATCATCCAGAACAAATGATGTTGAAAGAAGTCCAAGCTGCCCTGAAGGCATTTGGCAAGAAACAGGGTTCCAGAAATTGACAGAGTTCCAAATGAGGTGTTTCAACATGCACATGCAATACTAGAAGCACTCATTCATCTATACCAAGAACTTTGGAAGGCAACTATCTGGCCAACTGACAACCAGATCCATCCATATATGTTCTGCCCATTCCAAAGAAAGGTGATTGAACAAAAAGTGGAAATCATTGAATACTATCTTGGTAGCATAGTTAGATATGTGTTTGGACTGCTAACCGTAATATCTACCAGCCACCCCTTGGGAGAAAGATGTAAATAAAGATTTATAGCCTTAGAAACCCTATATATGGTCACTATGAGTCAGGACTGATTCCAAGGCACATAACCACCACATCCACCATCATCAATATCAGTGTCCTGCTGTGGCACTCTAAGATAAACACTGGACTAACCACAAGGTCTGCAGTTCATACCCCCCCAGCACTCCTTAGAAACCCTGTCCATGGTCACTAAGAGTGGAACAGACTTGACGACACACAACAACAATATCAACAGTTATCAATAGCACATGAAAGCAAAGTTTTGCTAAAGATCATTTAAAATCAATTGTAGCAGTATATCAACAGGGAAAAAAGCCAGCATTCTAACCAGATTCAGAAGAGGATGCAGAATGAAGGATATTATTTCTGGAGTCAGATGGATCTTGACTAAAAGCAAACAATGTCAGAAAGGAAGATGTTTACATGTATTTTATTGACTGTGTAAAGGTATTCAAGTTTGTGGATCATAACAAATTATAGACAACGTTGCACAGAATGGGAATTCCAGAACACTTTGGATACATAGATCCAGAGGCAGTCATTCAGAATGAACAGGATTCTGTGAGGTGTAAAATGGGAACAGGTATGGATCAGAGTTGTATCCTTTCACCAGTCTGTGTGCTGAACAAAAGTTGAAGAAGCTAGACTATATAAAGAAAAGTGTAGCAGCAGAATTAGAGAAGGACTAATTAACAACTTGTGACACACAGATGACACAAACTTGCATGCTGAAAGCAAGAGAATTTGAATTGGTTGATGAAGAGCAAAGATTACAACCTTTAATATGGATTACACATTAATATAAATAAAACACATATCCTCACAAGTGGCCTAGTAAGCAATATCATGCTGTTGTCCAGGATTTCCTTTGCCTTGAACCCCAATTAATATCTATGGGAGTGGTGGTGGTGGTGGTGTGCCTTGAAGTCAGTTCTGACTCGTACAGTTTCCAAGGCTCTAAATCTTTACAGAAACAGAAAGCCTCATCTTTCTCCCATGGAAAGCTGTTAGTTTCGAACTGCCAACCTTGAAGTTAGCAGCCTGACTCTTCACTTCTATACTACCAGAATTCCTTATCTATGAGAGTAACAACCAAGAAATGAAATGATGTATTGATTTGGGTAAATTTGCTACAAAAGACCTTTTTAAAATATTAGGAAGCCAAAATATCTATTTGAGAACTATGGTGTGCATGACCCAAGTCATGGTGTTTCAATTGTCTCCTATGCATGTTACAGCTGGATAACAAATAGAGAAGACAAAATAATTGACACATTTAAATTGTGTTGTTTATACAAGATCAAAATTTACCTTGGACTACCAGTAGAATGGACTTCTGGTGTGGTGCTGTAGATCAGCACTAGACTTTGAACCACAAGGACAGCAGTTCAAACCCACAAGCTGCACCTGGGAAACCCTACACAGAGTGCTATGAGTCGACTCGATGCCACTTTACAACAGCAACAAATGTGGTGCTGCGGATAATGCACTAGAATGCAGGGTCAGTTTGAACTATAAAGTGGGCGATTCAAACCCACCAACCACTACTTGGAAACCTTTGTCAAAGTTGCTATGAGTCAGAACTGACAACAACAACCAGTACAATATAAGGAACCCTGGTAGTAGTGGTTATGCTTTGAGCTGCTAGTCGTGAGGTCAGCAGTTCAAATCTACCAGACACAGGAGACAATGGGACTTTCTGCTTCCATAAAGATTTGCAGTCTTGGAAACCACATAAAGAGTTGCTATGCATCGGAACTGACTTGATGGCACACAGCCACCACCACCACCCATCAGTAGAACATACAAGTAGTAACTGAAAGCTCTTTAGAGGCAATGATGGTGAGACTTTATCTTCCTTACTTTGGACGTGTTACTAGGAAGGACTAATCCCTGGAGAAGGGTGTGACGCTTGGTACACTATAAGGTCAATTAGAAAAAGGAAGTTTCTCCATGAGATGAATTGACACAAGTGTCTGCACTAATAACCTCAAACATAGCTGTGAATGTGAGGCTTACCAGGACTCAGCAATGTTTTCTTTTGTTATATTTAGGTATCTATGAGTCAAAACTGACTTGACTGCACTACATAACAACACTATATATCTGGTCAAGAAAACCTGAAAAGGGGCACTTTGTGCTTTTGTTGTGTTTTCTCAAGCCTGCAGCAAGTCTAATTCACGGGCCTTTAGATTGGAGACAAAACTGACTACAGTTTGTTCAAGACAAAACAATTGCCTAAAAAGCAGGCAATTGTGAGCACTATCTACAAAGGAATCAGAAATGTTCTGTTTTTTTTTTTTAAAAAAAACCTCGTACGTACAGCATTCTTTTTAAAAATACATTTCACATATGATTTAGTCCCAGTTGCTAAGGTAACTCTCATGACTCTAAGCTTTTATAAGCATTTACATGAACCACTGTTGTTGTTGTTATGTGCCGTGGAGTCAGTTCTGACTCATAGTGACCCTACACAGGGTTTCCAAGGCTGTAAATCTTTACGGGAGCAGACCGCCTCATCTTTCTCCCGCGGAACTGCTGGTAGTTTCGAACTGCTGACCTTGCGGCTTGCAGCCTGATTCGTAACCATTATGCTACCAGAGCTCCTAGGTTCAAATATCAAATCCTAAGAAATTATAGTCTGAATGGTGATTCTTTTAACAAAATCAAGTATGAAATGCCTATCATTAAAACATGCATCAGCACCTTAACATTGATGTATGACTGAATATTCATATGTACACAAGAATTCATGAAGCAAATTGTGTTGTTAAGTGCTATCAACCTAATATATGATTTTCAAAAAGTGGTTGATGGATTTGGACTATCAACTTTGCATCTAGCAGTACAGTGCTTATCCAACAGTACCACACCAGGACTCTAAGCAACTAATAGATTTATAGGATATTTTGATTTACAAAGTAGTTTTAATTCCTGAGAAATTGAGAATTAATCATATTAGAATTTAAGAACATTTATAATTAAAAATAAAGTTTGCATGAATGTTTTAAACATACAAATATTTACATTTATCATTTATATAAATATGTTTTAAATGTTTTCCTGAATCATTTATGGAAATGCAACAATGATGTTCTCAGAAGAAAATTTAAGTTCTAAAAGTAGGAATACTTTGAGCTTGCATAATTAAAAAAGTTCTAGATTTTCCACCAAACCATGTTTTTGTTTTTTTAATTCAATTATGTGATAACTGAAAGGCCATTTGGAAGAATCAAATAGTCATTTATGTTAATTTTCTTTTTTTAAAAAATAATGATAACATATGAAATTTAGAATCATATGATCAAACTGACATTTGTGGCCTAACTGGTGTACTGCTTACCACAGATAACTCTAGTTTAGTCTCTATAAACATAAATCTTACAATTTCTAAATATTCACTAATCTAAGATTATTCAAATATCTGAGAACATTTTATAATTTGCCTCCTTTAGAGTTTCCCTTTATCCATTGTATCTTTCTGAGATTTTCCTTGTCCATCTCCCAAACTCAAGTCTTTCAACTCTAAATTTTTATATAAATACATAATTTTTAAAAATAGAACTACTTTTCAATAAGGAGCACATTTAAAATACATATATGTAACAGACCCTTCAACTTTTAGTGAGTTGGGACTTTCTCTTTAAATCTGTTCTGCCAGATGAATTATTGAATTGAATAGTAAACATTAGGAAAGGGGAAAAAATGTTGCTTTGAGAGAGATACTAAACACAATTACCTACAAATAACTTTCATAAAAGAACACTAAAATTGTATGAAACGCTTTCCTTTCTTTATTTCAGTAATTTATTATTATTATTTTGTTTCTCTGAGCTATAATTTCTTAATCAATATGGACTAAATAATACTAAATACCTTTCATTAAAAAATAATTCTTTATTCTGATTTCTTATCTATTAATCAATTCCTCCATTATTCCACAAATCTGTATTCAAATTGTATGCAAACTTCCCAGTGTTCTGTAGAAATAAATCCCAGGACATAGTCTGTGAACACATGATTCTGTAGTCAATTAAACCTTAGAAAATTTCTGCACAATTGTTTTTTTAATACAAAAGTCATACTGATTGGTAGATTATAAAATTATTTTAATAAGGAGAAGAGCTACACTTTTATGAATAAAATTAGATTAAAAAATGCCAGAATCCATTACTAATAATTCCTTGTGGTATTCTGTATGCGTAGTTTGTGAAATATGCTTGCAGTTATTTATTTACATTCATGTATATATGTGTATATGCACACACAGATGTATATATGTGTATATGCACACATATTTGTATATAAATCTATCTGGGAGTCTTTTGAAATAAAGACCACACAAATGAGAACACACAGAGGGTATTTATTCAAAGCTTGCTGGAGCAAGGGAGTCAGTCCCTGTATCATTTACCTTTGATAGAGATAAAAAGGTAGTCAGGGGAGTGGAAAAGATTTATTGTGGAAAAAAAGTGGGAATAACTTCATTTGTGCTTTAATGAGATATTGTTGGCATAGGAAAGCTAAAGGTGGAATAGCTAGTAGTGGACCAATTTAACTGATTAGTTGGGAAGCTTATCTGTATTTTTCTGGTTGAGCCTGAGTTGGAAGCAGGAGTCAAATAAATAGGAAGTTGGCAGTCACTGCTCAATTGCTGGAGCACTGCTGCACAGGTTGGTTTAGCTACCTGGACTTCACATGTAGGTTACAGGTTCATTGTCCTCTGTTCATATAGTATGGACAATAGGTATGCAAGTATCTAGTTTCTCAGATAAAGAAGTTTAGAGGTCACTGTTAACATACAACAGTCCTCTTTAAACTTTCATAATGGAAATTAGCTCAGTAAAAGATTGAAAAGTGCGAATAAAATATCAATGTAACATTCTTTAATATTTCTTTGGACCATTAAGCCCCCCTCCCTTGCTTATTTCTATAATCCTCAAAAACAGTTGTGATTAACATTGTTTTTGGAAATTCTTTTGAACATTTATTTTTAATCTTCTGTTCTTACCACTTCAAACAAGTTGCAAGTTTTTGTCTTGTCTGTTCTGGTCACAACTATAATATTTGATGTTGTTAAGTACCATCGAATTGGTTCCGAGTCATAGAGACCTTGTATAGGATTTCTGAGGAGTGACTGGAGGATTTGAAACACCAGCCTTGCATTAGCAGTTCAGTGCTTACCCTAAAATTCCACACCAAGACTCCTTTATATTACTTTTCTTTCTTTTTTTTTAGGCTTACGGTTAGGTTTATTTTTATTTAATATTTTTTCTTGATATCTACTTTATTTCCCCTTCATTTGAAGGTTCTGTAACTATAGTATTCCCTTGTTTTACTTTATGAGTTTTTGCTGTTGTTGTTTTGTAACTATACCTCTGGTTATCTGCATACAGGTTTTGTTGTTGTTGTTTTTTAAGTTTTTATTGTGAACTGAGTGATCGTTTCCATGGGAGAACATTGGCTTTACACCATCATTTTATTGCAATTATTACAATCTCTGGTGTGCATCATCATTCAATTTGCTTCCATTCCATCTGTTTTTTGTTTTGTTTTGTTTTGTTTTTTTGCAAGTACACAAAACCACTCAGGAATGTATACTAATTTAAGTAACTGAAGGACACATTCAGCCCACTTGCCTCCTGGCTGCCAGCCCCCAGTCCCTCTCTTTCCATGAGTCCAGAGTCCTTAGCTTCTCCTTCTCTCCATGTCCTCATCTCTGCCTCCATCTCTGGTGTTGCTGCTTCTCTGGAAAGGGTCCCTCATTTCACCTGTGCTCTTCTCCCTTGATGGCCCTAGGGTCCTCTACTTTAGGACCATAAGATTAACTACTCCCATTTTTGTTACAAAACTTCTACCTTTACAGTTGTGACAGTCACAATTAGTCATGATAACAATCACTCACTATTGAATATCAAGAATCCTATCGTCATCTCTTCACCAGACCTGTCTAGGCAACATGAAAACTATTCAGTGGGGACTCTACCTTTCCCCACACATTCCTAAACTAAACTCCGTCTTAAAAACTTTTAGGCCAGTCACTTCATGCCTCTATTGCCCCCTCATTTTAGCTTATATTACTTTTCTTGAAATATTATAATATACAATGAGAACTTTCTCTCTTGAATCTCTTACAAATTCCTGGTTAGTTTTGAAAAACTAAGTCTGTTACTTCTTTACTCTAAAATCATAAAAGTCATCTCTATCTTTACACAATTAATTCCACTTATGTCAGACAAAAGAAGTTCTCCGCTTCCTGGATATAATTTGTTTTTCTACTCATATATTGTAATGTTTTTCTTTGTTTAAACTCTGTCTATAATGCTTTTTTCCCCTGAAATTCCTTTATATTCATGAGAAAACTTATGCAATTCATCTTCCATAAGTCTTCTATGATCTCTACATGCATCCATTTCCAACATATAGTCATTCCTGCCTCTGAATGTCTAAAACATTTTCAATATAATGTACTTAGCTTGAAATTATTTGTAACCATATTAAATAATTTAATGTATTCTCTATTCTTAAACACAGAATATTATTTCATTCAACTTTTTAAGGCTCTATAGCACAAAATATAGACTTGCAATTAGTTACGTTGAATGAGTGAAACCAAACACTTGCATAGTTACTGATTTTTGACAGTCTCCAAAAAGTATATCCAAAGTACAACTTGATATTTTAAAAAATTGCAGTCTTTAATTCTACTGTTAATGAAGTTTAAATATAGATAACTTAAAAGAGTTAAGACACACATTAATCAAAATTAATGCTTAGGTATACATGATTGTTATATGGTTTTCTTTTTGGAGTAGGTGTTTACTAGACAAAGAACCCAGGAGCCTAAAAAATGGACAAGAACAATGTAAAAGTAGTTAACATAGTATCTCTCAAAGATCAAACTTGATACAAAGAAACTAGCTCCAAAGACCTACTATTATATGAACAGGCTTCAAAAACTTCATGAAAAAGTTCAATTATTTTAGTTCCATTTTTGTACAAAAGTTTTGAAGCTCCCTCATATTAATTTGTTCTTCCCTATTAATCACCAAGAGTCCTGGTGTAGGACTTTAGAGCAAGTACTGAACTGATAACCACTGGTGGTTCAAACCCACCGGATGTTCTTTGGAAAACTACACAGGGTCACTATGAGTCAGTATCTACTTGACGGAGCTTAGCAATAACAACATCAATCACCAATGCTCAAAATGTCATATTAAATGTTAATTTTGTCTGTCTTTGAGCAAACATCTTGTCCAATTTATCTAGGACATCCCATTTGCTACCTCAGCACATATGGAGCACATACATGTTTCAGTGATTGAAAATGGATTATCCCAATATTTCATTCCATTAAGAGACTAGCTCCACATAAAAATAATTAACTTTAAAATACAGTATCCTTGGATGGCAGAAACGGTTAAGTGTTTGACTAGTTCAGAGGGTGGCAGCTTGAACTTGCCCAGAGGTGCCTCAGAAGACATGCCTAGCAATTTGTTTCTGAAAGGTCACAGTCTTGAAAACACTAAGGAATCATTGTATTCTGGACCCATAAGTCAGAATTGACATGATGGCAACTAAAAATAAAAAAATTAAAAAATCCACAACAACTTTTAAAACAAAAGGGATTTTTTTTCTACCAATTTGTTGCACTCTGACTTTGCTCAATGCAATCGTTTACCACAATAAGTAAGGATAGTTGATTCTTCTCACTTGCTTTATATACATCCAAAGTTTTACCTTCAAATAAGTGTAAGTGCTCTCATCATCTGGTAGATAGAGTAAGAGCAGTCATATTTAGAAGGTTTTGATAGCTGCTGTTAGGTTGCTAGCCTTATGGTTCTTTCGAAAGAAAAATCCATTTGCTTTGATTGCTATTATAGTTCAAAAAAATATTGATTTATCTCTCCTTGCAAACTGTTTTAAACAGGTAGCTACAGAGATTAAGACAAAAATCTATATTTTATTTTGTTCTTTCATTCAAGGTACTTCAGTGGAAAATGTTTTAAAAATAGACAGGTTAAGTGAGGTTACAAGTGAACAATGCTATATCGAGCCTTCTGATGAAAAGAAAAGCATCGTGATACTTTATTTTGATGCTCCGTTATTAGACAATAAGCTCCTTGTGGAGTAAGGTCATGTCTCTTTAATTGACTCCACAGAATGCTCCAGGATTGGTGTGACTCTTGCTGTGTAGATTATTTATATGGTATGTACTGTCTGAAACTATATCAATGTCTTTCCTTTCTTAAAATAAAGGTAAAAGATATTTGCATTGTACACGAGAGTGACCCCACATCTCCCAACTTCATTTTCATCTCAATTTCATTGTACCCAAACTGAAGTCAAGCTGGACTACATGAATAACTCCAAATGTGCCACGCTTTTGCACACAAACATTCCTTTATTCAGGCTACTCCCTCTGCCTGAAATGTCACAGAATTCCCACCACCTCCACCACACATATGTTGTTGTTAGGTCCCATTGAGACAATTCCCTGTATAGCATTTCTGAGGAGTGACTGGTAGGTTTGAATTGCTAAACTCATGGTTAGTAATCCAGTGCTTAACCTGTAGCACCATACCAGTAATACTATCAAATATGTTCCGGTTTACAGAACTTTTTCTGCCTTTCCTCTCCTAGTCAGAATTGTTCTTATTTATCTACATGTGTTCATTAAATCTTAAATTAGTATCTTATAGTAATGCCTTTTCTTTCAACCAACAATCATCAATCAGCTTGCCATACTGTGAATGATTGTGTGCTCTGATGCTGGAAGCTATATCACTGGTATGTCAAATGCCAGAAGATCAAAGACCACAGATTGCAGAATGGGCTGTACCTCAATGTAAATAAAACAAAAATCCCCACCACTGGAAAATAAACAACATCACGATAAAGGGAGAAAAGATTGAGGTTGTCAAGAAGTTCATTTTGCTTGGATCACCCATTAACACACATGGAAGCAGCTGTTAAAAAATCAAATGATGTATTGCATTAGGCAAATCTTCTGTATAAAACCTCTTTAAAGTGTTCAAGAACAAAGTAATCAGTTTGAGAACTAAGCTGTGCCTGACCCAAGCCATGGTATTTTCAATAACCTCATATTTTTGTGAAAGTGGGACAATGAATAAGAAAGACCTAGAAGAATTGATGCACTTGAGTTATAATACTAGAGAAGAATATTAAAAGTACCATGGGCTGCCAGAAGAACAAATTTGTCTTGGAAGATGTACAGTGAGAATGCGTCTTATAATCCAGGATGGTGAGACTTTAGCGCTCATATTTTGGATATATCATCAAGAGGGATCACTTCCTCTTTTTACTGGAGTGTCAGTAAAAAGAGGAAGACCCTGATAGTGAAGGATTGGCACAGTGGCAGCAGCAATGGGCTCAGGCTTAACGATTGTAAGGATGGTGCAGGACTGAGCACTGTCTCATTCTGTTGTACAAAGATTTACTATGTGTTGTAACACACTCTATGGCTCCTAACAGCAACAACAACAACAGTCACCTGTCTAACCAACTAGAAGAGATCCATATTTTTGCCCATTTCAAAAAAAGGTGATCAAACAAACTGCAGAAATGATCCAATAATATCATTTTACCATATTTATTCAATCTGTATGCTGATCAAATGATCTGGAAACCAGACAAATTAAGAAGAATGTAGTATCATGATTAGAGGAAAACACATTGACAGATTGTGATATGCAAATGATATAACCTTGTGACTGAATATAAAGTAGACCTGATGCACTTATTGATGCAAATAAATGACTATAGCCTTTGGTGTGGGTTATATATCAACACAAAGAAAAAAAAAAAAGAAAACTTCACAACTGACCCAGTAGGCAACAGCATGATAAACAGAGAAACTGATATTTTCAAAGATTTCCGTTTCCTTGGACCCACAATCAATGGCCATAGAAGGCAGCCATCAGAAATTAAAATGACACCTTGCACTGGGCAAATTGGCTGCAAAAGATCTCTTAAAAGTATTCAAAAGCAAAAATGTTAGTTTGAGTACTAACGGACCCTTGTCCCAAGCGAGGATATTGTCAATTACCTCACATGTATGCAAAAACGGGACAGTGAATAAGGAAGACTGTAGAAGAATTGATGAGTTTTAATTATAGTGTTGGCAAAGAATATTGAATATACCATGTACTGTCAGAAAAATAAATGCATCTGTCCGAAGAAAGTTTTTCCAGAATGCTCCTTAGAAATGATAATTAGTTTGGTGATATAGACAGTCATCAAAATGAAATATCAAAAAGCAGTGATTGTGAGTATAGTACAGGCATGGACAGTGTTTTATCCCATTGCATGTAAGGTCACTATGAGTAGGAACCAACATGATGGCACCTAATAACTAACAGCTACCGTGTTTTTTTTTTAATGTTTTATTGTGAATTATGTGATACTTTACATGGGAGAACATTAGCTTAACATTCATCCTATCATATATCATTTCCTTGCCATGGTTATAATCCCCTCCATGCATCATCAACCAACCAAAGGGTATAGCTGCAAACCTGCCCCCCAATCCTCAGCACACAGCTCCTATCCCTCTCTGGTTCTGAAGTCCCCAGCTGCTCCATCTCTCCTTGTCATCGTCTCTGCCTCCATTTTTGGCATCACTGCTTCTCTGGTAGGGTTCATCTACCTTTACATTTCCAACCCTCACAATCAGTCCTGATAACAATTATTCACTATTGTATCACAAAAGACCCATCCGCATCTCCTTTCATCAGCCCTACCCAGACAGATTAGATACTATTCAGTGGAGATTCTATCTTGCAACAAGCCCTCTGGATCTAGATTCACTCTTGAAAGCTTGTAAGCCAGTCACTTGTTGCCTCTGTAGCCCCCCCCCCCCACATTCTGGGTAGCCAATGTCCAAGTTGCCCATCCCTGTCCACTCTATGTATGGAATGGAGAGGGTGGGAATGATCCTCGCTGTCAAGATTTGTTCCCTCATTTGAGCTACTACATCCATAGGTGTTGGTGAAGTTCATCAAATGGTATCAGATTACTCTTTTTTTCCTCTTCTTTCTTCTTCTAGTTGAGCTCTGATCATCCAGTCGTTGAAGCCAGGTCAAGTGGGTATTATCTGCAAGTGTGTGTGTACTTATGCATATGCCCTACCTTCTTATCAGCTGGACACGTCACTCTCCACTCTAGTCCTCTGTGGCTATGTCACTGACTCTGGGCCCAAGTGTCCCCAGGTCTTGCCACACTGGCCAACTAGGTCTCCAGCCAGGTTCACAGGAGTCTATTGAACATTGTAGGGCTTAGCTCTCAGCTTCTCTGCTGTTTTTCCCTCACTTCCCCTTACCGGTGACGAACGTGGTCATCAATCAGAGTGTGTATTCCCACTAAGTCTTAGTCTTAGAAGGAGGTTTGCCCTGAGGGGACCTGACCACTTGCCTTGATGTCTCCTGGGTGAGCCACTTGCTTGTTCTTGTAGTAAGCAGTTGGACTGCCGTTATTGTTCTATATTTTTCCTGTCAGTCTTTCTTTCAAGAAATATCTTCTGTTCTTCTAGCTACTCCAGGCTGGTCTGCTTGTCCTTTCAAGTGGAAATGTCCCACCTCAGAAGATTCTGGATGCTATTCAGGATTCCACTTATGGTCTTATGTAATGCAGAGGGGCCTTCCCCAGTGGGCATGTTGTAGCCCCATTTTAGGTATTCCAATCAGTTATAAGCAGAAGATGGACTTGAAAGCTTTTTATGGTGATATTTCTGGCTATTTCTTTCTCTCCCACTCAAGTATCTATTGTATAATGGTATGCCAGGGAAACGAAGAGTCAAAAGACAGTCAACCATCTTAACATTATTTCCCCTGCTTTCCCCATTCCAACCATTTGTCAATCCCTGTATCCTAGAGCCCTGTTGTTCCAAGGTTGTGCATACATCATTATTTACCTCTGTTCCACTTCAGCTTCACATTCATCCTATCGTATTTCATTTCATTGCAATGATTACAATCCCCTCCATGCATCATCAAATAACCAAAGGATACACCCCACAGGCCCGCCCCCCTGGCTGTCAGGAAACAGCTCCTCTCCCTCCCCGAGTCCCATGTCCCCAGTCACTCCATCTGTCCATGTCATCATCTCTGTCTCCATGTCTGGCTTCACTGCCTCGCTGGGTAGGCTCACACACTTCACTCTTCTCACTTGATGGTCCCAGGGACCTCTGCTTCTGGGCTGCAAAATCAATCACTCACCTACTTTTTCCAAAAAAAAAAAATCTACCTCTACATTTCCAACTCTCACAATCAGTCCTGATGGCAATTATTCACTATTGTACCACAGGAGTCTTATCCCCATTTCCTTTCGCCAGCCCGGTCCCAACAGATTGGAAATCACTCAGTGGAGGTTCTGCCTACCCCTTCCAGGTCTGAAATAGGCTCCCTCTTGAAAGTTTGTAAGCCAGTCACTTCTTGCCTTTGTAGGCAACTCCCCCATTTTGGGTCTGGGCAATTTCTAGCCCCATTTAAGGTATTCCAATCAGTTATAGGCTGAAAACAGGCTTACATGTTTTCTATTATTATGTTTCTGGCTATTCCTTGCCCCCGCTCCCCTCAAGTGTCTATTTCACAATGGTAGGCAAGGAAAACCAAGATTCAAAAGACAGCCAAGCATCCTAACATTAGTCCTTTCTTTTACCCTTTGAAACCATGCCTCAATCCCTGTATCCCAAAGACTGTTATTCCAAGGTTGTGCATACATCATTTACATCTGTCCCAATTAGCCCATGTGAACCTGCCTAACTGTTTGCCCATCCGCCTTGTTCTTTTTCCCTCCCACTTCTTGTGTATTGCCAGCTCCCCCTCCCCCCAGCACCCAAACTTTCCTGTGACTATTCCCTACCCTGGGCTCTATCTTTCCCTCATTCCCTCCCCTCCTCTCATCCCATACATCCTGGTGATCAGCAACTATATACATTGTTTTGTTTTTCCTCTTTTGGGTGGGTTCTTTTTCTTAGACTTTTACAATAATGGTCTTATGCAGTATTTCTCCTTTTGTGATTGACTAATTTTACTCAGCATAATGTCCTCAAGGTTCATCCATATTATGCGGTGGCTTGCAGCTTCCTGTTGTTCTTCAAGGTAGCATAGTATTCCATTGTGTGTATGTACCACAGTTTGTTTATCAATTCTTCAATTGATGGGCATTTTGGTTGTCTCCATATTTTTGTTATTGTAAATAGTGCTGCAATGAACACTGGTGTGCGTATATCTACTCGTGTTATGGCTTGTATTTTTGTGGGTAAATACTAAGTAGAGGAATTGCTGAATCATAAGGTATTTCTATTTCCAACATTCTGAGGAAGCACCATATTGCTTTCCAGAGAGGTTGGACCATTTTGCCATCCCACCAGCAATGCAGGAGTGTCCCAGTCTCTCCACATCCCCGCCAGCATTTATTGTTCTCTATTTTTTTTTTTTTATCTTTGCTGTTATTGCTGGTGTGAGATGATATCTCATTATTATTTTGATTTGCACCTCTCTGATGTCTAGTGATCGTGAGCATTTCTTCATATGTTTGTTGTCTGCCCAGATCTCCTCCTTGGTGAAGTGTCTGTTCATGTCCTGTGCCCCCTTTTTAATTGGGTTATTTGTCTTTTTCTTGTAGAGGTGTTTTAGTTTCCTATATATTTTAGAAATGAGTCCCTTATCTGAGGTGTCATTGCAAAAGATATTTTCCCATTCTGTGAGTTCCTTTTTACTCTTTTGGTAAAGTCTTTTGTTGCACATAAGTTTTTTAATGTTTAGTATGCCCCACTCATCTATTTTGTCTACATTTATTTGTGTACTTTTCAAAATGTTTGGTAGTCTGTAATTATCCTGAATTAGCACCCTCACTTTTATCACTATTTTTTCATTAATGACCTTCATAATTTTGGGATTCACATTTAGATCTTTAATCCATGCTCAGTTCATTTTTGTATAGGGCATGAGGTAAAGTCTTGTTTTAATCATTTGCATATTGCTTTCCAGTTGTGCCAGCACCATATGTTAAAGAGACTATCTCTTCTCCATGCAATATCCATAGGCACTTTGTCAAAAATCAGTTGGCTGTATGTGAATGGGTTAATTGATCAATGTATCTTTCATTGTACCAGTACCAGGCTGTTTTGACCACTGTAGCCATGTAATAAATTTTGAATTTGGGGAGTGACAGGCCACTAACCTTGTTCTTCTTCTTAAGCAGTGCTTTGTTTATCCTGGGTCTCTTTCTTTTCCATATAAAGTTAGTAATTTTCTTTTCCATCTCTTTGAAGAATGTTGTTGGAATCTGTATTGGGATTGCATTATATGTGTAAATTGCTTTGGGCAGTACTGACATTTTCATGATGTTGAGTCTTTCTATCCAGGAACATTCTGTAAGTCTTTTTTGGTTTCTTATAGTAGTGTTTTGTACTTTTCTTTGTATAAGTCCTTTGTTTCTCTGGTTACATTTATTCCTAAATATTTCATCCTTTAGGTGGCTATTGTAAATGGTATTGCTTGCCTAATGTCGTTTTCAGCGATGTTGTTGTTACTATAGATGAATCCAACTGATTTGGTATGTTGATGTTATACCCTGCCACTTTGCTGACTCTTCCAATGAGGTCTAGTAGTTTTTTTTACTGAGTTTTGGGGTTTTCTATGTATAGGATCATATCATCTTCAAATAGAGAGAGTTTTAGTTCCTCTTTGCCAATTTGGATGCCTTTAATTTCTCTATCATGTCATATAGCTCTGGCTAAAACAACATTGAATAGGAGTGGTGACAAAGGGCATCCTTGTCTGGTTCCTATTCACAAAAGGAAGGGTTTCAGTTTCTCTCCTTTGAGAGTATGTAGGGTGTTGGTTTTGTATATATGCTTTTGATTATGTTGAGGAATTTCCCTTCAATTCCTAATGTGTTGAGTGTTTTTATCAAGAATGGGTGTTGGATTTTGTCAAATGCATTTTCTGCATCAATTGATATGATCATGTGGATCTTTTCATTTTTCTCATTTATATGGTGGATTACATTGATTGATTTTCTAATGTTGAACCATCCTTGCATTCCTTTTATGAAACCCACTTGGTCATGATGTATTATTATTATTTTTTTAAATGTGCTTTTGGATTCTGTTTGCTAGGAGTTTGTTGAGAATTTTTGCATCTGTGTTCATGAGGGATATTGGTCTATAGTTTTCATTCTTAGTTATGTCCTTCCCTGGTTTTGGTCTGAGGGTTATGCTTGCTTCATAAAAAGTATTAGGGAGTTTTCCATCTGCTACAATGTTTTTAAAACACACTTTTCCCTTTCTCCTGGTGTAGCTCTGTGAGAAACAGTACTGGACTGCAAGGTCTTTTTGAACCACAAAGCCAGCAGTTTAAACTCACCAACCACTCCTTGGAAACTCTATATAGGGTTACTATGAGTTGGAACTGACTCAACAGCACTTAACAGCAACATACATGCTTGTACATTTAGTTTCCCTTTGTGGAAATTAATAGAGCGAATCTTACTGATTTTTATAATCTCCAAATCTTTATAACATAGTATAATTTCAAGACACTGTTCTTGAAGTAACATAGCAACAGATAAATGAATGAATTTTTGAATGAATAAAATAATTGTACTTGAGACTCTGACAATGAGATTATCTGTAATTAGCTGATGTAGTGACTGATGGCTTCTACTGATTTGAGATTTTTACTGTCACTATGTAATTGATTACATGGCTTCCCTGATCTCAATCAACTACCTACCTGTCACGTTGTCAGTCTGTGACAAACACAATACCTAATCCAATACTCAAAACACATGCTAAAGAGGTCCTTTGAAGGATCTTAAAAGTAAAAATATTAGTTCACATTCCAAATTCAATTGTCTATGCTATTACATATTCCCTAGACCCGAGTACATACAGAATACACTTAACTTCAGAAATCATCTTGGGATTTAAAAGAATTTACCTTTTATAACAAAGTTGTCAAACAAAGCATCAGCTGTCTTCTACCTATAAAAGCAAGCAATAAAGAATTGAAAATTATTTCCTGATGATACTCTCTTGGCAGCTTTTTATGAGCTATGTGCTTTTTAAGGCTAGAAATATGACACAATCCTATTTTTTGATCATCATTCCTAGTCCGGTTTTGGGTTCACAATGAATGGTCAACTGATATAAACTGATTATATATGGTGCTTCAAAAAGTTTGTGGAATAAGGAAATTAAAAGATAATGGGATTTTCTTTGACTCTTTAAGATCCCTTATATTTATATTTTGATAAAACTAGCATTCAATTGACAGGAACTAAAATATTTAATCATCATCAGAAAGTGATACCTTTAAAAAAGAAAATTGACTCCTACCTTATCCTATTAAATTGTTTTGGATTTGTTCTTGATCTTGATATCACATTAGGGTGTGTTTCAAATGGTTGTGAAAATTCAAGAGATATGTTACAAATAATACTTTAATCATCTACACTTATGAATTATTCATTTATTTTTAACTAACTTAGAATGTTCTTAGTCTTATCATTAACATGGAATCCTGGTGTGGCACTGTAGGATAAGCACTAGACTGCTAACCACAAGGTTGGCAGTTCAAACCCACCAGCCATTTCTTAGAAACCCTATACAGGATAGTTATGAGTCAGAACCAACTCAATGGTACTTAACAAAAAGAATCATTAAAATAACCTTTCTTGTCATTCTGTTGTATTCCAGTCTGGTTTCTTAAAAGGGAGAAAAAAGGGTAGAGTTATAAATATTGAGCAGGATCCTTTATAAAATGCTGGGACTCTCACAGTCAGAAGAAACTTTAAGAAACTGACAATCACTGGATTGGACCAAAATGCAATAGTTTCCAAATTCATGCATTTGATCTCTGTGAAGGCTGGTAAATTATCTCTTCTCTGTGACCACAGATATCACCTGTAGATTTCTTGCTGTTCTTGTTAGGTGCCATCAAGTTGGTACTGACTCATAACGATCCTGTGCCCAACAGAACAAAACACTGCCTGGTCCTGTGCCAATCTCACAATCTTCGCTGAACTTGAGCCTATTGCTGTTGCCACTGTGCAAGTCCATCTCGTTGGGCCTTCCTCTTTTTCACAGACCCTCCACTCTATGAAGCATGATGACTTTCTCCAGTGACTGGTCCCTCCTGACAATATGTCCAAAGTATGAGAGATGAAGTCTGGCCATCCTGGCTTCCAAGAAACAGTCTACCTGTACTTCTTACAACACAGATTTGTTTGTTCTTTTGGCAGTCGTTTGGTGCTTTTAGTATTCTCCTCCAACACCACAACTCGAATGCATCAGTTCTTCTGAGATCTTCTTTACTCATGTCCAACTTTCACGTTCATATGAGATTATTGAAAATACAATGTTGTCACCCTCAAACTTTGAGACCTTTGCGCTGAGATGGCACAATATTAATAATTAATCATAAATATAGTTGCTGATAGTGTTCAATGTCATTGAGTTGATTCCTACTCATAAGGATACTACATAGGGTTTACAAGGAGCAGCTGTTGGGTTTGAACTGCCAACTTGGTAGTTAGCAGTGCAGTGCTTGTCCTATAATGCCATACCAGTTCATAAATACAGTTGTTATTGTTGGATACCAACATTCAACAGGTACCAACTCACAGCAACCCTATACACAACAGAATGAAATATTATGCAGTCCTGTGCCAACCTCACAATCGTTGCTGCATTTAAGTGCATCGCTGCTGCCATTATGCCAATCCATCTCATTCAGTGTCTTTCTTTTTTCTCTTTACAGTCAATTTTACCAAACACTATATGAGGTTATTGAAAACATCATAGCTTGTATTAGACATACCTTAGTCCTCAAACTGATATCTTTGCTCTTCGACACTTTCAAAAGGTCTTGTACAGCAATGTTACATCCTGTTTAGAACCAAAGAAAAACACATTGTTTTTAGCCCAGGCTGCAGTGGCAGTTTGAACTTCAAGGTTGGTGGTTCAAGCTCACCAGTCGCTCCTTGGAAACCCTCTAAATGGTCACTAAAGGTTAGAACTGACTTGACGGCACTTAACAACAAAAATAGTTTATAGTCCTTTTAAGGTGTTTAATCATTTTTAAAATATGATTAAGAATTGAGTATTCTACTAGAGTAACTCTATTTTCTGTATCACAAAATGATTAAATTCCTAGATTAAGATGTTCTTTCATACCATCTCTTTGCAAAATGTTAAACTTTATAATTCTTCTCATATTTATCATCAATATGAATTTTACATATTATAAATTAAAATTTCATACCTAATCTGAAGCTTTTTAAATGGCTGTGTTCATCATGATTGCAAAATACTTTCCATGTTTATATTGCAAGTTTGCCCTGCATTTTATTGCCTGGAAAGTAATGGGTTTCCTTCTCAAAATCTCTTTTCTTTTTACTATAGTCTTGCTTGACTGAAATGCTTGAAGGTGAGACCGAGTGTAACTCACAAGATCTTTTCTTACTGCATGATTCGTATTTCTCAACCTTTGCAAGCTCATTGATGAGTTAATGAAATTCCCAAGAAGCTTCTTAACATTAAGAATCAGCAAAATGTAAAGTTTTACAGATCACTTTCTTTTAACCTACACAGTTTTGCTATGAAGTATTTGAATTACAGTGTCAACTGTTGTCAAGACAGAGATTGATCAATGAGAAGTTATGTGTCGCCTTAAGGCCAGATGTTACACTTTGGCTAAAAATCTTATTGAATTTAAAATTAGAATTTATTACTTTGGACATCAAGCATCAAAGTTACTTGGTCACTTAACAGTGTGTTCACATTTCTAGTGCCTATAAATTTCAGCCTGTGCCATTCAAACCTTTATTTCCAGTTTTGCTCTCATCTCCTTCCATGAGAGCATGTGGTATGCTCTCCTCTGATTCCCCGTCCTCATTTATCTCAGCACCTCTTCCTGACTTTCTGATCACTTTACCTCCACAACAGGGAAGAAAGAGAGCAGAAACAGATGTCATTCCATGGATGTTAGTTAGCCTTCAACTCTGGGGATGGATACTCATTTATTCCTTCCAAGTTTCATTGTGAATGAGGCACAGATATTTAACTGACTCCCAGTGGAGGCTACATCTGTTAAAGAAGTCCTAATTACATTTTATATTCTAGGACTTAAATTTATTGTCTCTTGTCACTAAGCTCCATTGAGTCAGTGCAGTTCAACTCACAGCAACTCTGTATAGGTGTTTCTGAGGAGCAGCTGGTGGGTTTGAACCAACAACCTGTGCTTGTCCTATAGCTCCACACCAGGACTCCCAATTACTATAAATTTTTTATAAGATAATAAACTGTAGCATCCAGGTGTAAAAGGAGCTCTGATAGTGTAGTGGTTACAAATCGGGCGGCTAATCTCACAGTCAGCAGTTTGAAACTACTAACTGTTCCATCAGAGAAAGATGAGGCTTTCTACTCCCATTAAGATTTACAGCCTCAGAAACCCTGTACAGGGATGCTGTCAGAACTGACTCCACGGTACATAACAACAACAACAACATCCAGGGGTAAAATGTACCCTTGCCATCAAGTTTATTCCAACTCACAGCAACCCTAAAGGATACGGTACAACTGCCCATAGGGTTTTCAAGGCTGTAAATATTTATGGAAGCAGAGGGTCACATCTTTCTCCTATGGGAAGCTGGCATATTTAACCAGCTAACCTTGTTTGTTAGAAAAACTGCCTCTTGGTCTATGTACAGATACAGTATGAATACAATGAAATGTTTAGAATTCCCATTCTTCATAATGCTATTCATAATTTGTTATGAACCACCAGTTTGATGCCTTTGCATAGTCAATAAAACATAGGTAAACATCTTTCTGATATTCTTTACTTTTAGCCAAAAGCCATCTGACATGAGCAGTGATGTACACATGTATCCTGTATGAATGAGTCATATGTTTCCTGCATGATTAATACAATGTAACTTACAATTGAAATTCCAATTCAATACAAAGTAATCCAATTATTATCCTACTGATGAAGCTCATGGTGCAGTGATTATGTGCTCTGCTGCTAAGCAAAATTTTGACAATTCTAACATACCAGCCACTCCATAGGAGAAAGGTGTGTGTCAGGAATGCATCTTTCACCGTACTTATTCAAACAGTATGCTGAACAAATGATCAGGGAAACGGGACTGTATGAAGATGAATGTGGCATCAGGACTGGAGTAAGACTGTGACATACAAATGATGCAACATTGCTTGCTGAATTTTAAGAGGACTTGAAGCACTTACTGATGAAGAGCTTCAACATTGAGATAATAAACATCTTCACAATTAGACAAATAAACAACATCATGATAAACAGAAAATATTGAAACTTTCAAGGGTTTCCCTTTTATTTGGATCCACAACTAACTCCATCCAAACATCAGTCAAGAAATCAAACAACTGATTGAATTGGTCAAATGTGCTATAAAAGATCTCTTTAAATTTAGTGTTCTAAATGTCAAGAAAACAAAAATCCTCACCACTGGACCAATAAACAACATTCTTATCAACAGAGAAAAGATTGAAGTTGTCAAGGACTTCATTCTTCTTGGATCAACTATCAACGTTCGTGGAAGCAGCAGTCAAGATCAGACAACGTATTGCATTGGGCAAATCTGCTGCACAGGAACTTTTTAAAGTGTCGAAGAGCAAAGATGTCAGCTTGAGGACTAAGGTGCGCCTGACCCAGGCCATGATAACCTCATATGGATGCAAAAGCTGGACAGTGACTAAGGAAGATGGTAGAAGAATTGATGCCTTTGAGTTGTGGTGTTGGAGGAGAATACTAAAAGTGTCATGGACTGCCAAAAGAACCAATAGATCTGTTTTGGAAGAGGTGCAGCCAGAGTGCTCCTTGGAGGCCAAGATAGCTAAACTTCGTCTCTCATACTTTGGACATGTTGTCAGGAGGGAGCAATCGCTAGAGAAGGATGTCATGCTGGGTAAGATGGAGGGTCAGAGAAAAAGAGGAAGACCCCCAACGAGATGGATCAGCCAGGTGGCATCATTGATGGCATCAAGTGTGGCAGCGGTAGTGAGGTTGGCCCAGGATCGAACATTGTTTCGTTCTGCTGTGCATGGGGTTGCTATGAGTCGGTTCCGACTCGATGGCACCTGACAACAACAACAAAAGCAAAGATGATCTCTTTGAGGACTATGTTATGACTGACCCAAACTATGATATTTTCAATCACCTCATATACATGCAAACATTTGGCAATGAATAAGAAACGCCAAAGAAAAATTGATGTCTTTGAATTATGGTATTGGCAAAGAATATTGAATACATCACAGACTGCTGGAAGAACAAGTAAATCTATCTTAGAAGAAGCATAGCCAGAATTCTCCTTAGAAGTGAGGATGTTGAGACTTTGTCTCACTTAATTTGAACATGTTAACACATGGATCAGTTCCTGGAGAAGCACATCATGCTTGGTAAAGTAGAGAGTCAGTGAAAATGACAAAGACCCTCAACAAGATAGACTGATACAGTGGCTGCAAGAATAGGTTCAAATGGAAATGAGTGTGCATGCAAAACACTGTTGGGAGTTTCATTGTTTTGTACATAGGATCACTATGAATCAGAACTGACTGGAATTTGCCAAACAACAGCAATATGTTAAAAAAAAGATCTTAAAGAAAATAAGGAGTTATAAAAGGTCTTGCTGTGGCTCTGTAGGAGAGGCACTGGATTGCTAACTAGAAGGTCGGCAGTTCATACCCATCAGCCATTCCTTGGAAGTCCTACACAGAGTGGCTATGAGTGGGAACCAACTTGATGGCACTTCGCAATAATGGCAACAAGGTCTTCATGGCTAGTAACTGAAGGAAGCCATTACCACCTCCAGGAATGGTAATCACAGCTGTCTGTGGAGGGCTCCCCTACAGGAGCTGTAGACTCTAGTCTATAGTAGAGGGATACTACTCTATCAGTATTGAGAAAAATACCCTATCAAATTCTCCTCATTGTTTCTTCATTCTAATCTTCTGTCCATGCTGCCAGTTAGACGAGCCTCCCCTCCACACCCCCACCATCAGGAGTTAGGTTAATGTAGATCCTTGTGAGGCAGACCTTATCCACACTACACTAAACCCAATAGGAAAGAAGCAGAACCCAGATAGTAGAGAATGGATCTGCAGGAACAAACTGAAGATACCCAACATTTATATCCTTCAATTATAAGGAAACAGTGACATTTAAATTATTCAAAATATGTCATTGGAATATATGGTATTCTGGAAGCAGAGTTGTTTTTATGTGTCATCAACTCTGTTCCTACCCATAGCAACCCTGAACAGGGTTTCTGAGGAGCGGCTGCTGAGCGTGAACCACCAACCTTGCAGTTGAAACCAGCTTTTCAGTCTAAAGCATTATTAACCCACTGTACCACACAGTAGCTCTGTAGAATAAACACTGTAGTGTGAATCACAGTGCCAAGACATTCGTGGTTCTCAGGAGAAAGATGAGGCTTTTTGCTACCACAAAGATTCATGGCCTTGGTAAGCCTGTACAGGGTGCTATGAGTTGGAAACTACTGCAGTACATTTAATAACAGCAAAAACATCAACAGCACAAGGTATTTTATGTTTTTCTACATACATAGCTCGTATATAACTATGAGGATTTGTGGTTGCATTATACTTATATTTTTATGTTAAGAGAATCAGACATTTGCATATAAATACTCCTTGCCTTCCACTCTTTGATTTTGTATTTAATCCACATATTTTTCTTCAATATTAGGATCTGGAAAGTTCAATATGTTGCTTAAGTACACATCTCTTTGGAAGCATACTGACTGGTTTCAAATTCCACCTCTGCCACTAACAATTTGAGTGACTTTGGGGCAGTTATTTTTATCTCTTTGGGCTCTAGTATGGCTGTATCAGCACTAAATATAACACACACTTAAACTTTATTTGGCACATAGTGAATAATACATAAATATTTGTTAGAGCTAAGTGTATAAGCACTTGAAAAACAAATGTGAATAAAAGTTCATATGAATAGAAAGAAGGATAAATAAATAATGAATGATAATAAAAAATATACCAAACACCAGGAGCAACCCAGATAAATCAGCAATCAACTGTCCTTAAAATACAGGGCTAACCTTATGGATTTGGACATATTGTCAGGGGGGAATAGTCACTGGAAAGGGATGTAATGCTGGGTAAGATGGAGGGTCAGAGAAAAAGAGGAAGACCCCTAATGAGATGGATCGGCCAAGTGGCATCATTGATGGCATTGAGTGTGGCGGCGGTAGTGAGGTTGGCCCAGGATCGGACATTGTTTCATTCTGCTGTGCATGGGGTCGCTATGAGTCAGTTCTGACATGATGGCACCTGACAACAACAACAACCTTATAGAGGAGAGAAGG
Source organism: Chrysochloris asiatica (assembly GCF_000296735.1). Taxonomy (NCBI): domain Eukaryota; kingdom Metazoa; phylum Chordata; class Mammalia; order Afrosoricida; family Chrysochloridae; genus Chrysochloris; species Chrysochloris asiatica. The sequence goes on along the minus strand of NW_006408519.1, from coordinate 15,565,301 downwards.
TTTCACCTAGGGAGATGAATGCTGTTACCGGTTTTGGATGCTGAGGAGATGACTTATTTCTTGGCAAAGATGGCCCGAAGGGCCTGTAGTTGCCAAAGGGAATAGTAAGTGCCTTAACATACCAGATACTAAAGTTCTAGATAGTGATTCTTGGGTAGATGCAGTCCTGATGACCCCATGTGTACACAGTAGAAGTACTTCTATGAGTTTTCAGGGTGGTGACCTTTCAGAAGCAAATTGCCAACCAAGCCTGTTGTCTGCAGTAAATCTGGGTGGATTCGACCCAGCAACCTTTCGACTAATAGCCACTTAACCATTTGCACCATCCATGGAAATTCAGTGTTGAGGTTTGAGCCAGGACTTAAGAGGAAGAGGGGATTTCTACATGGTAAAGAATTTGAAGTTATCTGAGTACTTTTAAAATCATCCTGGTGTTCTACAGAGATAGGCTTGATGTGTGGAACATCAGAGCCTCCTGAAAAAAGAAAACAACAACTATAAAACTTAAAATTACTGTTATCTTTTTACCACACCACGTGTTTGTCTATTTGTCAAACTGTCCTGGCTTGTGTGTTGCTGTGATACTAGAAGCAATGCTACCGATATTTGGAATACTAACAGGGTCGCCCATGGTGGTCAGCTTTCAGTGAACTCTCTCCACTAAGATGAAGAAGGGAAGGCAGGCCACTTCTGAATTTTCAGCTTCTGAAACTTATGAATAACAATGAAATATTGTCTGATATAGTGCTGGAAAATGAGCCCCTCAGATTGGAAGACATTCACAAACAACTAGAGAAGAGCTACCTCCTCAAACTAGAGTTGACCTTAATGACAGAGAAAGCTTTAGAGACCTTCATTTGCCAATGTGACAAAAATACAAATGAGAAGAAACAATTACAAAAACCATGAATATCAGAAAGTAGAATATGTGAAGTAGGAATCAAAGAAAATTAGAAGTCATCAAAAATGAAATGGAAAACATAAAGATCAGTATTCTAGGCATGAGAGCTAAACTGGATTGGCATTGGCCATTTTGAATCAGACAATCCTTAGGTTTGCTATGTCAGGAATAACAAATTTAAGAGGAATGGTGCCACATTCATTACAAAGAGAACATTTCAGATTCTATCTTGAAGTACAATGCTGTCTGTGATAGGATAATATCCATATGTCTACAAGGAAGACCAGTTAATATCTCTATTATTCAACCACTAGTGCCAATGATGATGAAATTGAAGAATTCTACCAACTTCTTCAGTATAAAATTGATCAAAACCACAATCAAGATACATTTATAATTACTGATGATTAAAATGAAAAGCTGGAAACAAAGAGGAAGGGTCAGTAACTGGAAAATATGGCCTTGATGTTAGAAAGAATGGTGGAGATTACATCATAGGATTTTGAAAAAAAACAATGACTTATTCAATGCAAATGCCTTTTTAAAACAACTTTAAAGCTTACTATACACCTGGATCTCACCAGGTGAAATACACAGGAATTAAATTGACTTCCTCACTGGGAAGAAAAAGTGGAAAAACTCAATATCATCAGCCAAAGGAAGACCAGGGACAGACTGTGAAACAGACCATCAGTTGCACATTTACAAGTTCATGAAGGAGATGAAAATGAAAACAAGTTCATGAGAGCCAAAATATGGCATTGAGTATATTCCACCTGAAGTTAGAGATCATCTCAAGAACAGATTTGATGCATTCTACATCGATGACAGAAGACCAGAAGAGTTGTGGATGATATCAATATTACTCATATACAAGTTCAGGCTGAAGGTGATAAGAATTAAAACAACTGCAAGAGAGCCAGACTATATTTAGTGTATCCCATCTGAATGTAGAAACAATCTCAAGAATAGATGTGAAGTGTTGTTGTTTAAGTGCCTTCAAGTCAGTTTCAATCCATAGCAACACTGTATAGGGTTTCAAAGGAGCAGCTGGTGGGTTTGAACCAACAAATTTGCAGTTCAAACTGATTTTGCAGTCCAATTTTAAGAAAGGTTTAAAATCAGGAAAGGTTTTCACTAAGCTTATATCATTTCACCATATTTATTCCATCTGTATACTGAGCAAATAATCTGAGAATCTGGATTATATGAAGAACAACATGGCATCAGACTTGGGGTAAGACTCATTAACAGCCTGTGTTATACAAATTACACAACCTTGCTTGGTGGAAGTGAAGAGGACTTGAAATACTTACTGATGAACATTAAAGTTTACTGATTTCAATATGGACTCCTGGTATGATACCGTAGGATCAGCACTGGACTCTGAACTACAAGGTTGGCAGTTCAAACCCACCAGCTGCTCCTCAGAAATCCTACAGAGGGTCACAATGAATTGGAGTCAACTCAACCACACTCAACAACAGCCATCAATATGGATTGCTCCTCAGTGTAAAGAAAACAAAAATTCTCAGAACTGGTCTAATAATAACAACATGATAAATAGAGCAAAGATTGAAGTTGTCAAAGACTTCATTTTCCTTAGATCCACCATCAACACTCATGGAAGCAGCAGTCAAGAAATAAAATGACATATTGCATTAGGCAAATCTGCTGCAAAAGACCTCTTTAAAGTGTTCAAGAGCAATGATGTTTGAGGATTAAAATCTACTTAACTCAAGCCATTGTATTTCCAGTCATCTCACATGCATGTGAAAGGAAGACCATAGAAAAATGGATGCATTTGAATTTGGTATTGGTGAAAATATTGGAAGAACTATAGACTGATTGAAGACCAAAAATATCTTCCTTGAAATAAATATAGCTAGAATGCTCCTTAGAAAGGTGGATTGCAAAAGTGTGTGGGTTTTTTTTTTTTTTTTTGCACATGTTGTCAAGAGTGACATCCTGAAGAAAGACATCATGCTTGGTAAAATGGAGGGTCATGAAAAAAGAGGAAGACCCCCCAACAAGATGGACTGACATAGAGGCAGCAACAATTGGCTCAAACATACCAACAATTTTGAGGATGGTGCAGAACTGGACAGGAATTTGTTCTATTGTGTTTAGTGCCATTATGAGTTGGAACTGACTCAACAGCACCTAACAAAAACATCTTTTACTTCCAATACTGGACTCAACTTCATCCTTCTCTTTTCCTTAATGATTCCAGTCTTTGGCTCTGTGTTCTTTACATCTTTTCTCTCAGCACCATTAAATATAGAAAAAAATTGGCATTGGAACCAGGTTTTGAATAGATTCTATCTTGAATTATTTCTACATATATGCGCTTGACTGGTCTCCCAAAGATTTCATTTTTTTTAAACCTATTTAACTAAAATCAGAGTGTATAATTATGTTATTGTAAGAGTTACGTGAATAAAATAATTATAATATTTAGGAAACTTATTGGCAAATATCAGTCAATCAATAAATAGCAGTATATGTTCCTATCTTCCTGTGTATAACTGTGTTTGCACCTGTGTTTGTTTGTCATTTGTAAGTCATTTGCCTTAGCTTTGGTTCCCCAGAAAATAGACACTGTGAGTTTATGGGCTGATATTTTGTTTGTGGTGTAAAATGTTAACAAGGAACTAAGGCTGACTGCTATATGTTGTATGTCACTGAGCTGCCTATACTGATCGCTTGGTCATGTGGACCACATAAACCAACTGTACTTTGGGACAACTGCTTGTCTGGGAGGAAGAGTGACCCATTTATTTACTGGTATTCTTTCTATCTCCTGACTTGATCAAAATTCACTCATCAGCCATTAAGTTTTCCAAAATTTCAGATTGTTTTCCAACTCTTTACGGAAGCATCTGTGGAAGTCAAGGGTTCCAGTTATCCCTGGTGACAAATATCGATATGAGAACTTTAAATCTCTAATGCCGCATTTATCTATTCAATATTAATTATTTGTTTGGATAGAAGTCTTACCTTTTGTGTAGAAATAATTTCAAAATCACTGACACATAATATATGCATGCTTAATTTAATTACTGAATATTGTTTACCAATCCAAGTTACAGATTATTGCAGGTTTTACATAATACATTTAAAAAACACATTCTTATTTTTTAAAAATGTATGTTCTGTAAAGCATGATATACTAGAGAAGAAAACAATATGTGATTTCAAAATATAGACTAAGAACCAGAGTCAACTTTAACCTAAAGATGATAGGAAATATATCTAAATATGATAATGTTTAAGGGCCCTTATGAGTTGGAGCAGACTCCAGAGCACTTAGCAATAACAGCTAGGATTGAAAGATAAAATCTCTCTTGTATAGAGAGCATGGATGTGATCAATAAAATAAACAAATATATTAAAATACATTAGCATATGGATTATATATGGAAAATAAAGGTAAGCTAAAAATTCCATAAACCCATGCCTACACAGGAAGCTGTAGGAAGCTACTGTGTATATTGTGGTTAGAATCCACTAGTAATCCTGGCAAAGACAAGAATGATCATGATGTAAAATATTTCAACTGCAGAGCACAATGGGCCAACATGAAATGGGATTCTAATGCAGTTACCATTATGGAGGCTTCCCGGGCTGGGAATGAATGCTGCAAATGGTAACTGCATCACACATCAATAAGCTAAAGAACTTTCTCTGAGAAGAAAAGCACAGTGTGATTCTAACATTACAGGAAATAAGCCCCAAGATGGGAAATTGAAGGTGAAATTTGGGAAAGCAGACAGAGCTGGCACAGTTATAGAGATGTAAACAAATCAAATATTTGAGGGTTTTCTGAAACAAGTTATTTTATTGAAAGAATCCATCAAATATAATTTAGAATAAATGATTTACAATCCAGTGCCTAGATAAATTGCATTGGCATTTTAAAACAGCAAGTCTGAAAAAAAATCCTAACACAGGAATGGAGAAAAAGAAACAGGTAGATTAATCAAAAGAGAAGAAAATCAGTTTAGTATCAGATTTATTATCAAGAATACAGTATAGGTAAAAAGACTAAACAATAATTTTTTCAACATGGAAAATATAAACTTTAAATTATAATTCAAATTTAAGAATTATTATTTTGAACTGTAGGAAACAGTCCTTGAATTATAATAATATATCTTAATATTTTGAATATTGGAGGACCAAATAAAGACATTGCCAGGTAAATAATTTTCTGTTGATAACCATCACCTAATTCTTTATCTGCCCTGTTCCCTTTTGGACCATCTTTTTCTTCACATAGCATTTATCATATTATAACATAAAATACTGATTTATTGTTTATTGTTTCCGTTTAGTGATTAAGTAGGATATAAGCTCTAGGAAGGCATGAATCAGTGTCTGTTTATTCAATAATGTGCCCTGTCATTTATTGAATTGTTTCCATACAAAATATGTATTAACTTAGCTGAGCCATGTTTCTTAGGGGGTTGACAGTTCTGTAATGATGTAATTATCGCCCATAATGCAATCTTATTTGGTCAGCCAATCAACTGTAGTGGGATATGGCTGAGATGCAATACCCTTACTCAGGACACAACCCTGATACAATATAATGGCAATTTCCTTAGGATATGGCTTGCATCAACTTTTATTTTAGAAGGGATAAAAGAAGAGAGATGCAAGCATAGAAGGGGGACCTCATTATGACAATAAAAGAAGAACTGGCAGTAAAATTACTACATGGAGAAACTTTTGTTGTTTCTTCTTGTTAAGCACCCTAGTTGTTGTTGTTGTTAAGTGCCGTCGAGTTGGATCCGACCCAGGTTCCCAAGGCTGTAAATCTTTACGGGAGCAGAATGCCTTATCTTTCTCTGGTGGAGCGGCTGATAGTTTCGAACTGCTGACATTAAGGTTCGCAGCCCAATTTGTAACCACTACGCTACCAGAGCTACTTAAGCACCCTAGAGTGGGTTTTAAATCATAGCAACCCAGTATGGGGTTTCTGAGACTTTAAATCTTTTTTTTTTTTTAATGAAACAGCTCTTTTTTAAAAAATACTTTTAACAGTGAATTGAGTAAAGGTTTACAGACAAGCTCATCAAGATAATCAATTTTATATTCAATAAATAATATACTTTGTTTCATCTCAATGATTGCCAATCCCTTCTATGCAACAACTGCTATCTCCCTTCCTTCCTGTGGTTGGTATTTACATTATACCCACTTTCCCATCTGTCTTAGGCCAGGTTTTCTAGAGAAGCAAAACCAGTAGAACATATATATGTACAATCTCTTTCTCTCTCCCTCTCTCTCCATATATTTATATATATATTGCTGTTGTTGTCAGGTGCCATCGAGTAGGAACTGACTCATAGCGAACCCATGCACAGCAGAATGAAACAATGTCCGATCCTGGGCCAACCTCACTCCACCGCCACACTCGATGCCATCAATGATGCCACCTGGCTGATCCATCTCGTTGGGGGTCTTCCTCTTTTTCTCTGACCCTCCATCTTACCCAGCATGACATCCTTTTCCAGTGACTGTTCCCTCCTTACAGTATGTCCAAAGTATGAGATCCAAAACCTAGCTATCCTGGCCTCCAAGGAGCACTCTAACTGCACTTCTTCCAAAATAGATAGATGATAGATAGATAGATAGATAGATAGATAGATAGATAGATAGATAGATAGATGAGAGAGACAGAGAGAGACAGAGAAAGAGAGAGAGGGAGAAAGGACTTACAGTTGCAGAGTCCCAGGTCCCCAGTAGAAGAGAGAGAGAGTACCTTCTGCATGTCCACTATATTGGTAGCAGACCACACCCCCAAGTAAGCATCCCTTCAATTGATTGACTGCTCATAGATGCTCATCATAGAGCTAACTATGCTTGTATTAGGTTTAATCACCATCGGAATAAGCACATCTTAACTGCTAAACCTCAGGAAATACTGGTCTAGTCAAGTTGACACAGAACCCTAACCCTTTCATCTTTGTCTTTAGGTAAATGTTACCACTTTGATTTTGAATGATTGACTATCACATCATTCATAGTGAACATACCTCACTAATGTTGTTGTTCTCTATATGTACCTATCTACTGCTTGACTGAAAGTTGGGCCATGAGTTCTTTTTCCAGACCTGAAAGGTAGTTGAGGGCTATCATCTCAGGTTCCTCCATATCTTTCTGACAAATAAGCCCAGTTGATTTTGTTAAATAATTTTGAGTTTTGTTCTACATATTATCCCACTCTATCGGGACCTTCTAATGTAATCCCTTTCAGAGAATTTGGTAGTGGTAGCTGTGCACCATCTAGTTCTTCAGGTCTCAGAGTCATGGAGACTGATGTTCACATGATCCTTTAGTCTGTTGGACTAATTGATTTCAAGTATCTTCAGTTCTCATAACCTTTCTTTCTTCTGCACCTCAAGAGACTAATAGCTGTACCTTAGACAGCTGCTAATGAGCTTTTAATATCTCAGATGCTACTCACAAAAGTAGGATATATAGAACATTGTCTTTGTGGACTATGTTATACCAATTAACCATGGGGTCCCCATGTGGTCCCCTGAGGCTGTGGTCCTGAGCCCCAAGGGTCAGCTGCTCCTTGCTTAAAGATATTTGATAACATCTAAGAAATTTTCATGATTTTGTCCACTGTATGCTCCAATGCATTCATAGTTGTGTTTTCAGGAAAGGTAAATACTCATATACCAATATCCTCTTTCAAACTCTTATATATCTATGGGAAATATACATACATATATATACATACTACTTTTCCTCCCATACCTATTCAACATGTGTCTCTGTCCATGTCCATTGTTCCAAGGTTGTATATATATCACTATTTACCTGTACCCCATTTAGCACTTTTATACCTCCTTGTGTCTTCATCTGTCTTCATCATTCTTCTGTCAACCTGCCTCTTCTTGTATATTGCCCTCCCTGTCACCCAAATTAACATGTGTACCCTCTAACCAATGAGCTAATTTCCCTTCCTTCCCACCCCTGGCAACCATCAAGGAAAATTTCTCTTTTTTCTCTTTTAACCACAAGTATTTGTGGAGTATATAAAAATATGTATATATATCCCAGTCTTCCTCCTCTACCATTCAGTCTATGTCTCAGTCCGTGTGTCTATGCACAGAATCCTGTTATTCCAATGTTGTTACTATATCATGATTTATATCTATGCCCTTTATCCCATTCATCCCTCCCTATTTCTTCATATATCTTCATTATTATTCTGCCACTCTCCCTCTTGTGTATTGCCTTCCCCTTTCTTGTATATTGTCCTTTCTGTCTACCCTCTAGCCAGCGAATTACTCTCCTCTCTCTACCACCTCTGATAACTATCAAAGAATGTTTCTTCTTATCTGGAAAACTTTTCTTAAGCTTTAACAAAAATGGTCTCATACAATATTTGTCCTTTTGTGATTGACTAATTTCACTCAGCATAATGTTCTCCAATTTCATCCAAGTTATAAGGTATTTCACCGATTCATTGTTATTCTTCAGCATTGCATAGTATTACATCATGTATATGTACCAAAATTTCCATTATTCCATTGCTGAGCACTTAGGCTGTTTCCATTTTTTTGCTATTGTGAAGAGTGCTGTGATGAACATTGATGTGCATATATTTACTCATGTTCTGTCTCTTATTTCTTGTGGATATATACCAAGTATAGGTATTTCTGTTTCCAAATCCCTGAGGAATCAGCATATAGTTCTCCAGAGTGGTCACACCAGCAATGTCAGAAATTCCTGGTCTCTTCACACCCTCGACAACATTTGTTGTTTTCTTTTTGTTTTTGAACTTCAAGTTAATGTCGCTGTGAGAGGATATCTCTTTGTTGTTGTAGTTTTTGTTTTGTTTTTTTTTCATTCCCATAGCATAATAATGTTTTTAATTGAAATATCTAGACAAGGTGTGGGGGTGGTGGTAGGAAGAAAAATGATTATTCGAAAGAAAGAGGAAGAACCAAGTAGCTGCTCATGTGTCAGATGAACAACTCAAAATGACTTTAAAATTATGCAACGGTGATGGGGGCAGAGTCACCATTAGCACGTAACAAAAACCACAAGTTGTCAGGATCAGAGGATTCTTGTAAGCACCAAGGCTGACCTCTGTTCACCCTCATCTCTCCATCTATGTGCCTCTGCAGTCATACTGGCCCGGGTTTGTGTTACAGATTCTGCTCTTGACTCTATTGAAAACTGGAATGTAAAGACTTCAACCTCACCTCCACGAAGCTACAGTTGCCCTTACATTTCCTTTTTTTTTTTCCCCCCAGCAGTTACATTCTATTAGTGCTTTTAATTAATTCAACTTTTTTTGGGTTATTTTGGTTAACAGTATTTGCTTATGTTCCTTCTGTTTTTTGTTTGTTTTGATTTGCATGTGTGTAATGGCTAATGATCATGAACGTTTCTTCATATATTTGTTGGCTGCCTAAATGTCTTCCTTGGTGAAGTGTCTGTTAATGTCCTGTGCCTTCTTTTAAATAGGGTTACTTGTATTTTTCTTTTAGAGGTATTGTAGTTTTTCTATACATTTTTTTTTATATTAGTCACTTGTCTGATGTTATTGGAAAAAAAAAAAAAAAATTCCCAGTTTGTGGACTCCCTTTTTAGTCTTTTGGCAGAAACTTTTTTGTGCACATAAATTTCTAATATTTTGGAGGTCCCAGTTATCTATTTTGTCTTCTATGACTTGTGCATTTTTGTAATGTTTTATAGTGTATGTATGACATGCATTACAGCCTGTAAGTTATGTCCCTAGGTTTTCACGGTTGATCTTTATAGTTCTCGGTTTTAAATTTAGGTCTTTAATTCATGTTGAATTTGTTTTGTATAAGGTGTGTGTTATGGGTTTTGTTTCATTCTTCTGCAAACTGATTTCCAGTTTTGCAAGCACCATTTGATTACGAGACTATCTCTTCCCCATTTAATGTGTTTTGGTCCTTTGTCAGCCATCAGTTGACTGTATGCAGATGGATTTACTTCTGGATTTTAAATTCTGTTCCATTGATCAACGCATCTTTCATTGTGTCAGTAACAGGCTGTTTTGACCACTGTGTCTGTGTAGTTTTTTTTTGAGATCCGGGAGTGAGAGGCCTCTAATATTGTTCATCTTCTTAAGCAGTGTTTTGCTTCGCCAAGGTATCTTTTCTCTCCATATAAAACTTGTGATAATTTTTTTCATCTTTTTAAAGAATGACATCGGGATCTGCATTGTGATTGTGTTATATTTATAGATTGCTTAGGTAGTATTGGTATTTTCACAAAGTTAAGTCTTTCTATCCATGGGCATTGTATATGCTTCCTTTTTTGTAAATCTCTTTTAGTTTCTTGTAGTAATGTTTTGTAAATTACATTTAGGGTTCTGCTTTGATATGGACTGGTTAATTGTTCAATTCTAAATAGGTTGTAGTTTCTATTTTTATTTTCTTTTTAACTCAGATAATTTCAAAATGTTCAATATTCTTCAGCAGCATAATTTAAATGCATCAATTCTTTGGTTTTCTGTATTCATTGTCCAGTTTTCATGCAGATGAGACAATTGAGAACACCACTGTTAGAATTAGATGCACTTTTTTCTTCTAAATAACATATTGCTTTTTTGTCACTTTAAATAGGTCTTTTGCAGCAGATTTACCCAAAGTTATACACCATTAGATTTTTTTTTTATAATCTCTTTTGTGTGTGTGAATTGAGTGAAGGCTTATAGAGCAGATCATCAGTTTTACATTCAGCAAATCATATATCTCATTTCACTACAATGGTCACACTTCCATCCATGTACCATCAGTTAACAATATTTACCTTTCCCCACCCTTAACTCTTCACTTCTCCCAGTGTCTTCTGCTAACTTTCATTTGTCTTTTGCATATTGCCTTTCCCATCACCCAAGTTAACATGTATCTACTGTATGTTGTTGTTGTTAGATGCCGTCGAGTTGGTACCGACTCATAGCGACCTTATGCACAGCCAGTGAGTAATTTTTCATCACCTCCCACCCCTGTAAACCCTCATAGAATGTATCTTTTAGCAGGAAAACCTTTTCTTAACTTTTTAAAATAGTGTTCTCAGATAATATTTGTACTTAAGTGATTGACTAATCTCCTTCAGCATAATTTATCTACATTCATCCATGTTATGAGGTGTTTCACAGATTCACAATATAAATATTGTATAGTATTCCTTTGAGCACATGTGCCAAAATGTGTTTAACCATTCTTCTTTTGATAGCCATTTACTTTGTCTCCATCTTTTTTGTTATTATTAATAGTGCTGCACTGAACATGGGAGTGCATATATCTATTTGTGTTTTGGATTTTATCCCTTGAGGATATATTCCCAGTAGAGGAATTGCTAAATCATATGCTATTTCTAGTCCCAATTTTTGAGAAACTGCCATATGGTTTTCCTAATGATTGCACCATTTTACAGTCCCAGTGTGGAAGTGTCTCAGTCTCTCCATACCCTCACCATCATTTGTTGTTTTCTGTTTTTCAGTCTTTGCTATTGACTGATGCTGAGGTGACATGACATCTCAAAAGGCTAATGAATATGAGCATTTCTTTATATATTTGTCGGCCACCTGAATGTCTTCTTTGGTGAAGTGTCTATTCATTTCCATTGCTGATTTTTTAAATGGTTTGTCTTCTTCTTATTGAGATACTGAAGTGTTCTATAAATTTTACAGTAGACTATGTCTGATATGTTGCAACCATTTTTTCCCAGTCTGTGAGTTCTCTCTTTGCTTCTTTGGTGAAACATTTTCTTTTAAACGTTTTATTGTGAATTGAGTGAAAGTTTACAGAGAAGATCAGTAGTTTCACATTAAAAAAAAGTTACAAACTTTGTTTCATGTAAATATTTGTAATCCCCTGTGTGATGCTGCAGAACAATGCATTGGACTGTAAGGTCAGTTTGAGTTGCAAGATCACCAGTTCAAACCCACAAGTCACTCCTTGGTAACCCTATGCAGGGTCGCTGGAGTCCTGGTGTGGTGCTGTAGGATAAGCACTCAACTGCAAGGTTGGTTTGAACTTCAAGATTGGTGGTACAAATTCTCTCTTGGTGAAATCTTCTGTTGTGCATAAGTATCTAATTTTTACCAAAATTAGGACCAGTTATCTATTTTGTCTTCTGCTGTTTGTATATTTTTGATTATGTTTGATAGTGCATGTATGCCATGCATCAAAGACCCTAAGTTTGTCACCATTTTTTCATTGATGGATCTTTTAATTCTAGACTTTACATTTGGGTCTTTAATATACATTGAATTATTTTTGTTGTTGTTATTAACAGTGTGAGATATGGGATTTGTTTCATTCTTTTGCAAATGGGTTTCCAGTTTTGCCAGCACCATTTGTAGAAGAGACTATCTCTTCCCCATATAATATATTTTGCTCCTATGTCACAAATCAACTGGTCATCGATGGATGGATTTACTTCTGATTTTTCAATTCTATTCTATTAATCTATGAGTATTTTGTGTAACAGTACCAGACTGTTTTGAATTCTGTAGTGATATAGTCGGAGATTGGGAAGTGAGAGGAGGCCTCTTACTTGGTTCTTCTTTTTTCAGCAATGTTTTGCTTATCCAGCATCTCTTTTCTTTACATATAAATTTATTGATTAGATAATCTGTATTGGAATTGCATTATATATATAGATTACTTTGAGTAGTGTTGACATTTTAACAATGTTAAACTTTCCTTTTCACGAGCATGGTATATTTCATTTTGTAGGTCAATTTTGGTTTCCTGCTGTAGTGTTTTGCAGTTTTCCTTGTACAGGTCTTTTTCCCTCATGTTAGTTTTATTCCTAAATATTTCATCTTTTGGGTAACTATTGTAAATAGTATTATTTTCTTGTTTTCCTTTTCAGAGCTCTCTTCATTATTGCAAAGAATCCAACTTTTTTTTTCATGTTTTATTGTGGAATGAGTGGAGGTTTATAGACAATATCATCTCTTCTGCATTTAACAAGTAATACACTTTGTTTCGCCTCAATTATTGTAATCCCTTCCATATAACAAGTTATCCACTTATTTCCTGAGGTTCTTATTTCCATTCCATCGTCTTTCCCATCCCTTCTCAACTTTTTCCTTAAGTAATTGTTGCCCTTTTGATCTTGAATTATTGACCATTATGTGGTGAATGTTCTGTACTAATTCCAACTGATTTTTGTGTACTGATCTTGTTCCCTGCTACTTTGATGATTTTTTTCAATGAGTTCTAGTCATTTTCTTACTAAATATTTGGGTTTTCTTTTTACTTCATCTCTGCCAAGTTGGATGTCTCTAATTTCCCTTTCTTGCTTTATACTCCTGCTAAGATTTCCAGCACAAAATTCACATAGTTTGATTTCTTGACTGTTCCCTCTATGAGTGTGGATTATATACCATTAAATCCTTGACAACATCAATCTTGTCTTCATTTATCATGATGTTCCAGTTGTGAGGGATTTTTGTTTTATGTTATGATGTAACCCATGCTGAAGATTGTAGTCTATAATCTTCATTAGTAATGGCTTCAAGTCCACTTCACTTTTAGCAAGTTAGGTTGTGTCGTCTGCATATTACAGATTGTTGCTAAGTATTCCTTCAATTCTGATGCTGTATTATTCTTCATGTAGTCAAGTTTCTCAGAGTATTTGATCAGCATGCAGATTGAATAAATGTAGAGTAAGGATACAATCCTGATGCACAACTTTTCTGGCTTTAAGCCAGGCATTATCTCCTTATTCTGCTTGAATGAATATTGATTTTTCATCTATGTTAAAATCCCAAATGAACAATATTATATGTTAAGTCTGTGTAACGTATAAATGTATAAAGTGGTAAAGTTTGGTCAAATGTATTCTATAAGGTGAAAGCAAAGATAATTGAAATGATAGATACATATTTCAAGTACACACCAAACTCAGCAAACTTTTTGATCAAATATTAACACTCAGGAAACTTTTTTTTTTAATTCTCTAAGACACAAAGACTGAAAAAGGTAGGAAATTAATAAACTATTTCTTGATATTGAAAAGAAAAAAACATAGAAAGCTATGTTGCTCATGAACATATGAGTTGTTGCTAAGTGCAGTCGAGTAGGTTCTGAGCCATTGCTACCCTATAGGGTTTCTGAGGAGCAGCTAATGAGCTTGAAGTACTGATCTTGTGATTCAAACCGATTTTGCAATCCAGCTCATTAACCCACAACACCAGGACTCACATGAGCAAATATTGCTGTTGTTAGGTGCCTTCGAATTAGTACCTACTCCTAGTGACTCTATGCACAACACAACGAAACACTGCCCAGTCCTGGGCCAACCTCACAGTTGTTGCCATGCTTGGGCCCACTGATGCTGCCACTTTGCCAATCCATCTCGCTGGGGTTCGTCCTCTTTTACTCTGACCCTCCGCCTTACCAAACATGATATCCTTTTCCAGAAACTGGTCCCTCCTGACAATATGTCCATAGTATGAGAGAAAAAGTTTGGCCATCCTGGCCTCTAAGGAGCACTCTGGCTGCACTTTTTCCAGCACAGATCTGTTTGTTCTTTTGGCAGCCCATGGCTCTTTCAATATTCCCCTACACCTTAAATCAATAGCATCAATTCTTCTATGGTCTTCCTTACTTACTGTCCAGCTTTTGCATGCATATGAGGTTATTGAAAATATCATGGCTTGGGTCAGGAGCATCTTAGTCTTCAAGCTGACATCTTTGCTCTTCAACACTGTAAAAAGGTCTTGTGCAACAGATTTGCCTAAGGCAATACATTATTTGAGTTCTTGACTGCTGCTTCCATGAGTGATGATAATTGATCCAACAAGAATGAAGTCGTTGACAAGTTCAAATTTTTCTCCATTGATAAGAATGGTGTTTATTAGTCCAGTGGTGAGGATTTCTGTTTTCTTTACATTGAGATACAATCCATACCAATGGCTGTGGTCTTTGATTTTCATCAGTAAATATTTTAAGTCCTTTTCACTTTCAGCAAGCAACGTTGTAGCATCTGCATATTGCAGATTGTTAAGGAGTCTTCTTCCAATCTTGATGCCATGTTTTTCTTCATATAACCCAGCTTCATGGATTATTTGCTCAGCATACAAGTTGAATAAGTATGATAAAAAAAATACAACCCTGTTTCATACCTTTCCTAATTTTAAACCATTCAGTGTTCCCATGTTCTTTTTAAACAACCACCTCTTGGTCCCTGTACAGATTCTTCATGAACATAATTAAGAGTTCAGGAATACTCCCACTTCACAATGTTGTCCATAGCTTGTCATGATCTACACAATCGAAAGCCTTTGCGTAGTCAATAAAGCACAGGTAAACATCTTTCTGGTATTCTCTGCTTTCAGCCAAGGTCCACCGGATACCACCATTAATATTCCTTGTTCTACATCCTCTTCTGAATCTGGCTTGAACCTCTAGAAGTTCTCTGTCAATTTATGCTTGTAGCTGTTTCTGTATTATCTTTGGTAAAAGTTTACTCGCATGGGATATCAAAAATATTGTCCAATGATTTTTGCATTTCGTTGGGTCACCTCTCTTTGGAATTGGCACAGATCTGGCTATCTTCCAGTCAGTTGACTTGATAGTTGTCTTCCAAATTTCTTGGCATACATGAGTGAGTACGTCCTGTGCCGCCTCACTTTCTTGAAAGATTTCAATTTTTATTCCACCAATTCCTGTTGCCTTGTTCTTTGCCAATTCATTCAATGCACCTTAGACTTCTTCCTTCAGTATCATTGACTCTTGATCATATGCTACCTCTTGAAATGATTGAACTTGAACCATTTCCTTTTGATACAGTGACTCTATGTATTCCTTCCATCTTCTCTTGATGCTTTCTGCATCATTCAATTATTTGCCCAGAGAATCCTTCAATAATGAATGTTGAGGGTTAAATTTTTTCTTCAGTTCCCCCAGCCTGAGAAATGCTGAGCGTGTTCTTCCCTTTTCATTTTCTGATTCCAGATCTTTGCACATTTCATTGTAATATTTGACTTTGTCTTCTTGAGCTGACCTTTGAAATTTTCTGTTCAGCTCTTGGACCTCCTCATTTCTTCCATTTCTTTTAGTATCTCTACATTGGAGAGCAAGTTTCAGTGTCTCTTCTGACATCCATTTTGATCTTTTCCTTCTTTCTTGTCTTCTTAATGACTTTTTGCTTTTTTCGTGTATGATGTTCTTGATGTCATCCCACAACTCTTCTGCTCTTTGGTCTTTAACGTTTAATGTATCAAATCTGTTCTTCCTATGATAAAGTCAGGCGGGATATATTCAAAGTCATATTTTGGCTCTTGTGGACTTGATTTTCTTCAGGTACAGCTTAAATTTGCATATGAGCAATTGATGGTCTGTTCCACAATCTGCCCCTGGCCTTATTTTGGCTGATGACATGGAGCTTTTCCACTGTCTCTTTCCATAGATGTAGTCAATTTGATTTCTGTGTATTCCATCTGTTTTGGTGCTGTAGGATAATGCTAATCACAACTTTAACAACAATCAAATCTCTAATGTAAGAAATAAATCATGATAACCATCTATGGTTTTCTTTAAGGATGAAAGGATGATAAAAAATATCCCCAAAACATATTGATTAATGTATATATACATGTATATGTAAATAATAACACACACAATTTTTGTTGTTGTTGGTGTTAAGTTCCCTGGAGTCAATTTTGACTCATAGCAACCTTAAAGCCTCACCTTTCTATTGTAGGGTGGTGGCATTAATTGCTAACCTTGTGGTTTATAGTCCAGTGCTTATCCTACAAAGCCACCATACTCCTGCAGAAATGTTCATAATCATGTTGTTCAGTGCCGTTGAGTAGGTTTCAACCCATAGTGATCCTATAAAGGGTTTCCAAAGAGAGACTGGTGAGTTTGAACAACCATCCTTGCAGTTAACAGTCCATTGTTTATAGTACAGTGTCATACCAGGACTCCAATATTATAGTACTGGTGTGGTGCTGTGGGCTGATGCACTGGACTGCAAAATTGGTTTGAACCACAAGGTTGGAGATTCAAGCTCACCAGATGCTCCTAGGAAACCCTATGCAGGGTCGCTATGGATTGGAACCGACTTGATAGCACTTAACGACTACAACAACAATGTTTTTAAAACTGCTTATCATATATGTGGTTGTTTAATTATAAAATTATTTGTAGTGAACAGGAAAAACACACACCAAAGTGTCACTAGTAGACTAAAGAACTGGGACTTTGGGGGATATTAGAGTGTCAGGAGACATATATAACAACAACAACAAAATGTGCTTTTAAAAGAGAGTGGTTTTTGTTTTATTTTTTAAATCTTCTTTAATTAAACTCACCCCCAAAAATCTGTTGAATATTGAATCTGGAACTGGATAATTTAGAATAGAAAATTAATTCCTGCTCTCAAGAAATTATTCATGTTTTTTTTTGTTGTTGTTGTTTAATTAGCACAAATAATCTAACCAACAAGTACCAAAGAGACCAGTAGATCTTATGTTAAAGTTATTCACAGATTGATACAGGAGCACAGATGCAGACAATGGCTCCACATACCTGGTTAAAATATACAGATTTACTGTGTCATGTACAGATTACAAAAATTAAAATATCTTTTAGATTTTAATATATAGACAGCGAGAGTCCTGATGTGGTGCTGCGGAATAATTCACTGGATTGCAAGGTCTGTTTGAACCTCTAGATGGGTGGTTCAAACCCACCAGCCACTCCTTGGAATCTTTTTGAGTCACAACCAACTTGACAGCAGTTAACAACAAAATATAAACATAAATTCATAGTACAGTCCTGGTGTGGTATTGCGGGTTAAGTCGCAGGACTGCAAGTTCAATTTGAACTGTAAGGTTGGCTGTTCAAGCTCACCAGCCACTCCTCGGAAACCCTATACAGGGTTGCTATGAGTTGGAACCAACTCCAAGACTCTTACAAAACATATGTATCTTGTCCTGGTGTGGCTCTGTAGGATAAGCACAGACCACAAGGTCAATTTGAACTGCAATGTGGACGTTCAAATCCACCAACTGTTCGCTGAAACACTATACAGGGTCGCTATGAATCAGAATTGACTCAACAACACTTAACAACAGCAACAAATACGTATATATTTGTTTTTGTTGTGCTGTATATTTTGTTGTTGTTAAACGCCATTTCCCACTCACAGCAACCATACAGAGTTTCTGAGGTTGAATTGAGTGGCCTGCAATGCTTATCCTATAGTGCCACACAAGGACTCTCTCTGTCAGTCTGTCTCTGTCTTTCTCTCCAT
>NW_006408519.1:15533142-15547017 GCF_000296735.1 Chrysochloris asiatica | reverse complement strand
AAATACATATATAAAACATACAAATATATTTATATGTATATAGTTTGTTATGTGCTTTTGGGTAGGTGCGAGCTCATAGCAACCCTGTATAAGGTTTCAGAGGAGCAGCTGGTGAGTTTGAACCACCATGGTTAGTAGTCCAGTGCTTATTCTGCAGCACCACACAAGAATTCTGTATATATATTTACCAGGTGGGGCACTGTAGGATAAGCACTAGACTGCCAACTTAACAGGCACTCCTTATGAGTCAGAACCGACTCTGCAGCATATAAGGATTAGAATAGCTGCCCATGGAGTTGGCACTTAACAACATATACATATATCACAGGAGAAAGATGGGGATTTCTGCTCCTATAGCGAGTACAGCCTTAGAAACCTCTACAGTGTTGCTATGGATTGGAACTGACTCGAAGGCACTTAACAGAGACTGTGTGTGTACTAAATTGATAGTATGGGTATTATGTAATTGCAATCCTACAAAGACGACTTACATATTTTTTACAGAAATTGAGAAAGAAAGCTGTGGAGACCCTGGTACACCTTTATATGGAATTAGAGAAGGAGATGGATTTTCTAATCGTGATGTTTTAAGGTTCGAATGCCAATTTGGGTTTGAATTAATTGGAGAGAAATCCATTGTTTGTCAAGAGAATAATCAATGGTCTGCAAACATACCCATCTGTATCTGTGAGTACCAAATGCTTTGCTTCCAGACAGCATATGTTACCCTGTCCTTGCATATAATTGCTTTTGTAATGGATTACAAAGAGTTGGAACTAAGTAATTATTTTTGGACAAGTAGCACTTTGTGATAGTATCTTTAACAAGTGTGCTTATGCCAAATTACAAATTCCATTGCATATTTAAATAAAGTTAGCATAGTTCACTAAGTAATTGCAAAATATATATTACATGTGTTTCTATAGTACTTTATTGGTGGCATTTTATACTTTATTGATTGCATAATCTTAATGGAAAGTATGCATCTAAGCTAATTCTAATAGAGTCATTTATTCTAACAAGATAGTATATGCTTATTTGCAATCAGAAACACTTAAAATATTTAAAGCTTATATTTTATGTGTAATGCATTAACTTAGTTTTACTTTTAGATGCTCACATTAATGCATGCTTTACTTATGTGACATTTATATATATTGCTCAGAATGAAATCCATTAATGTTTATGATATACAATATGTTTGAATCAAAATAATATATTTCTGTAAATACATTGAAACTTTTAAAGATAACTACAATGAACCACAATTTATGTTATCTACTGGTGCACTTTGAAGTGCAATTAAATACTATCTTCATAACCAAAAAGATAATTTACCTCATGTACAAATAACATTGAGCATTTTGCATTTCAGTTTTGAATATTCACAAATGATGACACATAAACCAATAATCAAGAAAACAAAAACACATTTTTGGTGCTAAAATATAAATGTTTTCAGCTGTATTAAACATACAAAGATAAAACTTTTCATTTTGAAATCCTTTATTCCTTAACAAAGGTATTTGCACAAACTTTAATATTTTTTTTTTTTTTAAGTTTGACTAATATTTTCAAAGAAGAAAGTGAAAAATTTTTAAGTATTTTATGTGGCTAGAGGTGAACCATTTTCAAGTAATAAACATCAAATAAAACTTTCTAGTGTATACACTGCATAGTTAAAAAAGGAAGAAAGAAAAACAGCAAATAAACATTCACACCCCAAATAAGAGAAAGCTTATAGATAACGTATCATTGTTTTTACTATGATTTCTTCTCTGAGATAATTTTCTTTTTTTTTAATCCCCACCTTCTCTCTAAATTGTCTATACACAAACCAAGCAAACCAAAACCTAGGGTGAAGACAGGGGAGAAGTTCATTTTCTTTTGGCATGAGAGCTCATATGTAGTAACTCTCTCAATAGCTAAATATTAGCCATCTTAAAAAGATAATTCATCTTCTTATTGGAGTTATAAACTCCCAAAGAATTCCATGATCATGTTAGGAATGAACTTTAACTAGTTACCACCCCTAGTCATGTCTTCTCTGGACAATATAATACTAATTTTGTTAAAGTCTATATAGGAGATGATATGTTCATTTAATGGCACTGTACTTCCTATGGAAACCTCCATTAATTTTTATATATTCTTTTTTAAGCACAGAAATTAAAACTTTGTACACCACTCTAACATGAACATATAAATATAAAAAAATTACTGTAGTTATTCTAATTATACTTTGTGTATATTTAATCATATAGTCTAAATGTTATGTTTTCTAATATGTCAAAAATGCCAGCATTTTATTTATGTTTTATAAGATAAGTTATATCATTTAATATTGTTTTATCAAAATGATAATTTTTATAATTATAGAAGATAAAAATAAGGCAATTATTATCTTTGAACATTTACTTTGTTTCTTAATCTTCCTATTTTTAACAGTTCCTTGCCTCTCTAACTTTACTGCGCCAATGGGAACAGTTCTTTCTCCTGATTACCCAGAAGGGTATGGAAATAACTTAAATTGCATATGGACAATAATCTCTGATCCAGGGAGCCGGATACACCTTTCTTTTAATGACTTTGATCTGGAATCCCAGTTTGACTTCCTTGCTGTTAAAGATGGTGACTCTCCAGACTCCCCAATTCTTGGAACCTTTACTGGGGCTGAGGTGCCTTCCCATCTTACTAGCAATAGTCATATATTACGATTGGAATTTCAAGCTGACCACTCAATGTCAGGACGTGGCTTTAATATCACTTATAATAGTAAGTTTGTTTTGTTTTTCTTTCCTTATGATATACTTCAAATTTTGGTTAGAAAAGGATCATGCTCTTTTGTTGTGTAGGAAAGACTTAAGACATGAGAAGTCTGTGCCCAAAATATGCCAAAAATGGTCATTTAGTGTTTGATTTCTGATCACATTTTACTATTTATTATGTCATTTCTCTTTGTTAGTGAGATACCTGCTTTACATAAATTCAGACCTATTATGTCATATACTTTGCTCAGTAATTATATACAGACATAAACATAGGTTTTTCCTTCAATGTGCTCATAAGTCAACAGAGTACTTAAAACAAATAATGATGTAATAGAGTGATAATTATAAAATCAAAATTCATAGGACTACAGAAGCATCACCGAGAAAGAAATTATTAGCTTTGGCGTACTGGACCACTAAACTGACTTATCATAATTCCAGTGGGGGTGGGGGGAAGACCACAGTGATTAAGAGTATTAGCTCTGAAGTTGTTGTTGTTGAGTGCAGTGGAGTTTGTTCCAACTCATAGTAAGCCTATATATGATTACCAAGGAGCAGCTATTGAGCTTGAACCACCGACCTTGCAGTTCAAATTGATCTTGTAGTCCAGTGCCTTAACCCATAGCACCATACCAGAACTCCACCACCAGGGCTGGGACCTAGTAAATGCTCTATAAACAGTAGCTATTTTTGTTTAGCTGGCTTTTGATATGTAATTTGACATCTTATATTAGATTGCTATGTTTATGACGTTGCTGTAGAGTTGAGAAGACTTTGGGGTTATTTAGTTGTTTAAAGCCTTGATGGTGCAGTGGCTAAGTGCTTGGTTGCCAACTAAAATTCAGGAGTTGGATCCCACCAGCTGC
This sequence comes from Chrysochloris asiatica, assembly GCF_000296735.1. Classification (NCBI taxonomy): domain Eukaryota; kingdom Metazoa; phylum Chordata; class Mammalia; order Afrosoricida; family Chrysochloridae; genus Chrysochloris; species Chrysochloris asiatica. Next base: position 15,543,380 of record NW_006408519.1, on the reverse strand, counting down.
TCTGTGGGAGACAGATGTGACAGGACTTCTGTAGAGGTTACCACAGCCTGGGGAAACCCAATGAGGCAGTTCTACTCCGTCCTACGTGGTGGCTGTTAGTTAGAATGGACTCCATGACAACAGGTTTGGATTGGTCAGCTAGTATTTATTACTCTTCGTCTGTACATTTAATAGGACAAACATTAATTCTCAGTTTAATAAAATGTGGGGAAAGGATAAATCACATTGAGGAAAAAAGACATGAGTGAGTATTACACTTACATACTAATCCTTTTATTTGCAAATGGTGACCTGAAGTCATGGAATGCTGAGTGATTTTTACTGTTTTTCCTGGAAGCTGCTCTGTTAGACATTTACCCAACTTGAGTTAATGTTTGCTTCACTTAGCAATAGTATTAAGTTTCCTGTTCTTCATGTTACCCTTTAAAAAAGAATTGCACCCCCACCACAGGTTCATTCAATGTTGAGTTGTGACAGTTAGGAACAAAATGCAATTATCCTTTTTTCAAACTGATTCTTATTGTTGTTGTTTAGTGCCTTTGAATAAGTTCTGACTCATAGTGATTGTGTATTGTTTTTCCAAGGAGTGGAAACCACTGACCTAGTGGTTCAAACCTACTTGTACAGTGCATTATCCCACACACAGCTCCACAGCAGGACTTCAAAGTGACACTTTGTCATCATTGTTGTTGTTAAGTGCCATCAAGTCAGTTCCAACTTATAGTGATGCTTAATAGGGTTTCTGAGAAGCATATGGTAAGCTTGAACCACCAACCTTGAGTTTCAAAATGGTCTTGCAATCCAGTACATTCTCCCACAGTGCAGCACCATGACATTAGCAGTAGAGAATTCTGTCACTAATAAGTTGTCAAAGCATAATTGTACATCATTAAAGTTCAATTCACTGAGGCATGTGTCAGAGACTTGCTGCATAAAATAGTTTCTTTACTTGACAGTGATTTTAAAAAAATCACATATTTGTATATAGAAATATGCATGAATCAATCATTTTAATTGTATTAAGTGCATAATACTTTTAACTTCAGTGTTTGTGGCACCTTCAGGGTATTATGTAAATGTCACTCCAAGTTCCTTATTTTGTTGCTTCAATGAATATGCAAATTCCTACATTTTATACTTACAATGGAGATACTCTTTTTTTCTGAAAACACATCATTTGAATGTTACATACAGGAGCAACCAGGCTAAAAGAAATGTAAGCACAAAATAAAACCATGATTAGAAATAACTGTATACAGAAAATATATGTAATCTAGAACTTAGCTTAATTATAATTTTGTGCTGTTTAACTTAAAAATGTATATTTCATGTTCAGGAATCCTGATAAAGTGAGTAAATAATAAAATTATTTAATTTATGAGCAACATCAAAGTGATGATTAGTGAAAAATTCATGCACATATTCATGAAATGTTAATATACTAATATGAAATTGTAAAACCCTCATAATATATACTTTACGCATTTGTATTTATTGTTAAGCGCCTTGACTCTGTTCAGAATCACCGTGACTCTGTGTAAGGTTTCCAAGGAGCGGCTGGTAAGTCTGAACCGGCGACCTTGTGGTTCAAACAAACCGTGTAATCTAGTGCTTTATCCCACAGTGCCACACCAGGGTTCCTAGTATAGATGTTTTCTAAGGACACTTCCTGCAAATTGTAGGATTTTTGGCGATCCCTGTGTGGCGCTGTGGGTTAATTCGCCAGACTGTAAAGCCGTTTGAACTGCAATGTCGGTGGTTCAAGCTCACCAGCTGCTCCTCGGAAACCCTGTACAGGGTCGCTATGGGTCGGCACCGACTCGACAGCTCTTCACAACAACAACAACAACATTCCAGGCATGAAATTAGTAACACCACCTAGGAGTCCTGGTGTGGCACTACACGATGATGCACTAGAGCAACTGGTAGGAGACATTACACTAATTTCTAAAGTTTAATGTGTATTTGTTGCTGCAGAAGAATAAAAAGAAAAATATGTATGATCACAAAATTCCATAATCTATGAGAAATTCAAATAAAAACACTGTCATTACATTTCTACTAAATACATAATTACTTAGTATGTAGTTTATTAATCCACTAAGAAATTGTTTCTTCTATGTGATTTATCTATGGACTGCATCTATATAACATGGGAGAAACAAGCCAGAAAATATGGTTGCCCAAAACTCAAGCACTCACATTCTCCTATGAGACATGAGACAAATAATGTGAGATTCAATATGTTGTAGTAGAATAAATGAAAAGCCAGATCAGAGGATATATTTCAATCCTATCATTTCCTTTCTCTGCAACCTGTGGCAAGCTGCTTAAATTTTACTGGATCTCAAAATTCTTTTCAGAAAAGGTAAAATACTTTCTTCACTGGACAGCTCTAAATATTAAATGAGATAATAGCATATATAAAGCTTCTATTACAGTGGCCTAGAACATGGCACTTGCAAAAGAGTTATCTCTCTTCCTTTTTCCTAAATGGAAAAATGTAAATGTCATAAAAAATTATGAAGATATTGTCTGACTTTCATACTAGACAGAAACACATATAATTCTCACAGCAATGCTACTCTGCCATTCCCAGCAGAGGGAATTACAAGAAAAGTTACTGATGAGATTTCGTTAACCTGCTCTGTATTCACATTAACTGGGATTCTGACCAGTATATTAGGAACATAGTTACATAAATTAAGCATAACAACCTCTAGAAATAGCAGAAACAATTTTATTTTGAAATCATGTGACTTTAGAGTTCAATTCATATTTTAAAACAACAATTCCTATTACCTATCAGAGATGAACAAATAGGATCAGAGGAGAGTCTTTAGTTTTTTTGTTTTTTTTTTACAAATAAGTAAAAGTGTTTTCTACAATGAACATAAAACAGTTTGAAATCATCTTTTATTCTCTAAAGTACAAAATGGTCTCTCCCTTTCTCATATTGCTTGTTTGTTTTTGTTTTCTATTGTCTAAAGCATTTGGGCATAACGAGTGTCCTGATCCTGGAATACCAATCAATGCACGACGGTTTGGGGACAACTTTCAATTAGGAAGTTCGATTTCAGTTATTTGTGAAGAGGGATTTATTAAAACCCAGGGAACGGAAACAATTACATGCATTCTTATGGATGGGAAAGTCATGTGGAGTGGACTGATTCCTAGATGTGGAGGTAAGTTTCATGGTCTTTCAAACGTGTAACCCTAGCATTATGCACAGAAAATGATCATTAGAAATGCGTATTTAATCAGAAAAGTTGTTGTAATGTATATCTTACAATATTACTTAGTATCACATATGGCACATACATAGGTAGCCTAACTAAACTAATTTTTAGTGCTATAATTATTTGTAGAGAATTTAGATGCTACTATTTCAAAGCACTTTTATTAAAAAATGTGTATTCATCAATTGCAAACATCAGTTGCATGTACAAACTTGATTCGGTACCTTTTGTAGTTACAGTTTAGTATAGTATAGTTTATAGTTTCCATATGTAATGTTTTTCATATTTTAGATAGTCATTGTATAAGCTGATTTAATTTTCAAATTATGTTGGCAGTGATTAATTACAGCAAATAAATTTATACTAAAGCAGACATATATTTTAGATGAATACTTTCTAAAACATGGTTTCTTAATTTGTCTTCAATTTTCATTTGCTCAATAAAATGTAATCAAGAAGGCACATTACTCCGTGTGTGTAATATATATGTAGTATTTGGACATGCTATTCAACCGACTCGACGGCACTTAACAACAACAACAACATTCATCGTTGTGTAGATACACTCACATAAAATCCGAAATGATTTTGGAAAGCAGAATGTGAACATACTTAAAAAGAAAACTATATTAAGTATATAGTGTTGTTGTTGTTGTTAGTTGCTTTTGTGTTAGTTGCTACTCATAGTGACCCTATGTCCAGCAGAATTAAAGACTGCCCGGTCCTGCACCAGCCTCACAATTGTTGTTATGTTCAAGCCCATTGCTGCTGTCACTGTTAAGGGTCTTCCTGTTTGTCTCAGCATGATATTCTTCTCCAGGGACTGGCCCTTCCTGATAACATGTCCAAAGTATGAGAGACAAAGTCTCACCATTCTGGCTTCTAAGGAACATTCTGATTGTACTTCTTCCAACACAGATTTATTAGTTCTTCTGGCAGTCCATGGTATATTAAAGGAGCTTTGGTAGTGTAGTGATTGCGAGTCAAGCTGCTAATCTTACAGTCAGCGTTTGAAACTTCCTTGGGAGAGAGATGAACCTTTCTGCTCCCATAAAGATTTACAACCTCAGACTCTATACAGGGTCTCTATGAGTCAGAACCGACTCCACAGTACATAACCACCAACCACCACCATGGTGCTTTTAATATTCTTCTCCAGCACTATAATTCAAATGTACTGATTCTTCTACAATCTTCCTCATTCATTGTCTAAATTTCACATGTATATGAGGCTAATGAAAATACCATGGTTTGGGCCAGGTGCACCTTAATCCTTAAACTGACATCTTCTCTGTATAATTCCTTAAAGAGTTCTTTTGAAGCAGATTTTCTTAATGTGATATGTTGTGTGATTTCTTGACTCCTGCTTCCATGAGTATTGATTGTGAATCCAGTATGAAATATATATAACTGTGTGCATGTGTGTGTTTAAACCTTACAAGTATTACCTAACTTAGAATTTATTAGAATTACCAAAAACCACGCTTATGATTGCCCTTATTAAAAACATCTTATTAGTAATATGTACCATGTATATTGTTGCAGTACATAACTTACTAATATTGCCATTCCCCTGCTAACCTCTAAGACAAATTAATATCAGATTGATAAAGATACTGATAGTAAAAGACATTACTAATAAAACTAAAAAAAAAAAAAAAAGTGGTATTTGACTTACATAAGGACCAATTTACAAAGGTGTCAGTGGAAGGGAGCCACCATAATTACTTAGAATTTAGAGTAGAAATATGATACTAAATCCTACTTTTCTCCTTCTACTCTATACCTCAGATTATCTATTTTCTTAACAATGCACAGATGAGCAGCTTATCAAGAAGTGGATTAAATAGAACCAGGAAATACTAATAGATCTCCATGTAATAACTGATTATTTTTTCAATGTTTTCTTCTTTTTCACGTTTTCCACTTCTTTTTCTACTTTTATCCCAAACTAACAATGGAATCTTCTACTTTCTCAATTTCTAGATGGTAAGTTAGTAATGTTCAAATATATACACTTCAAAAGAATAGGAGACATCAATGAAGAGTGTGGTGATTATCTATAAATTCCAACTTTCATTGGATTAAGTATATTATAATATCTCACTGATGAAGTAATCCCAGACTACTGTTATGCTTTCCTATGAGTCCCTTCAATTATCACTGCCCTCTGCCTCACTTCTAATCATTTTCTCATTGTAGTGTCAGTAGCTGAACTAGATGATTTCTGTGTTGTTTTCCAAATTTCAAATGCTAAGTGGTTAGTAGGGGATTCCCTGGCAATAGTAAAAAACTAAAACTAAATTTAATGGATTTGCACAATAAAGAACTAAAATAAAAAGGGGAAAATGAGAAGGCATGTTCAATTTTTTTATTATATTTTGCCTCTGAGCTCATTCATTTATTCATTTAGCTTAGTTTCTGACCCAGACTTAGTAGTCAGAAAGCTTACATTAATATTTGAAGAGGGACAGAAAAAGGGAGATGAGAGAGAAATTTGTTTCCAGTAAAACAGCACGTGTTCAGTGTGACTGGAGTGGAGGACAGAAGGCTGGGGTGTGATAAATGATCTGACAAGGCTGATGCATGGCATGCTTTGTAGACCATGTTAAGTAGTTTCAAAGTTACCCTGTGGTTGATGAAGAGCCATTTCAGTTGGGAAGTGACATGACCTGAGTCTCTTCCACTTTTACACTGCAAGTTGTTTTCAGTCTTAGGGGACAGACACAGAGACCACCTATCTGTAACTGTTCAATCTTGTTGAACCCCTACTTGTGTAACTTGAATGTTGGTTTTGGAAGTACTTGGTGCTGAGCTGCAGGGGGAGGGAAAACTAATAATTCTGGTATCAACAAGTAACTTTATCAATCACTGCTTAATTTGACAAAACGATTTCAGTGAGATTTCTCACTGTCTGTGAAGAAGTAATGATATTTAACTTTTAAAAAATCTAAGTTAAACAAAAGCAGAAATCATCAGACAATATCTTTGATATCCCATGTGAGTTGTTGTTGTTGTTAAGTGCTGTCGAGTCGGTTCCGACCCATAGCGACCCTGTACAGGGTTTCCGAGGCTGTAAATCTTTACGGGAGCAGAAAGCCTCATCTTTCTCCCGTGAAGCAGCTGGTAGTTTCGAACTGCTGACCCTAAGGTTCGCAGCCCGATTCGTAACCACTATGCTACCAGAGCTCCTATCCCATGTGAGTAAAGTTTTATTAAACATAACACAGAAATGGCTGTACCCTTACGTTGACAGAGAACTTCCAGAGGTTCAAGCCAGATTCAGAAAAGGGTGTGAAATGAGTAATATCATTGCTGACATCAGACAGATCTTGGCTGAAAGCAGAGAATACCTGAAAAATGTTTACCTGTGCTTTATTGACTACTCAAAGTCTTTTGATTGTGTGGATCATGAAAAGCTATGGACAACATTGTGAAGCATGTGTATTCCTGAACACTTAATTGTGCTCATAAGGAATCTGTACCTGGACCAAGAGGCAGTTGTTCAAACAGAACATGGGAACACTGAATGGTTTAAAATTAAGAAAGGTGTATAACAGGGTTGTATTCTTCCACCATACTTATTAAACCTGTATGCTGAGCAAATAATCAGAGAAGCTGGGTTATGTGAAAAAACAAATGTGGCATCAGGATTGGAAGAAGACTCATTAACAATCTGTGATATGCAGATTATACAACCTTGCTTGCTGAAAGTAAAGAGAACTTAAAATACTTCCTGATGAAGATCAAAGACCATAGTCTTTGGTGTGGATTGCATTCCAATGTAAAGAAAACAAAATTTCTCACCACTGGACCAATATACAACATTCTTATCAACAGAGAAAAGATTGAAGTTGTCAGGGACTTCATTCTTATTGGATCAACCATCAATAGTCATGAAGCAGCAGTCAAGAAATCAAATGACATATTGCATTAGGCAAATCTGCTGCACAAGACCATTTTACAGCATTGAAGAGTAAAACTGTCATCTTGAGGACTAAGGTGCGCCTGACCCAAGCCATGGTATTTTCAATAACCTCATATGTAGGCAAAAGCTGGACAATGAATAAGGAAGAATGCAGAATTGATGCTTTTGAGTTAACGGTGTAGGAGGAGAATATTGAAAGTACCATGGGCTGCCAAAAGAACAAACAGTTCTTTTTGGAAGAGTGCTCCTTGGAGGTCATGATGTCCAAACTTTGTCTCTCATACTTCGGACATATGGTCAGGGGAGCTCAGTCATTGGTGAAGGATATCATTGGTGGATAAGGTGGAGGGTCAGGGAAAAAGAGGAAGACCCCCTGTGAGATGGGTTGGCAAAGTGGCAGCATCAATGGGTTCAAGCGAGGCAACAATTGTGAGGTTGACCCAGGACTGAGCAGTGTTTTGTTCTGTTGTACATATGGTCACTGTGAGTTGGTACCAACTCTATGGCACCTAACAACAACAACAATATAATCTAGCACAGACCAATTGGTCCTCTAAATAACCTAAAGAGGACATTTCTACTGAAAGAGATGATTTCCTCCACGTCTATGAGTGAAGTACACACAGCTCCCTCCATTTTCTGGATCTGACCACCAATGTGAAAACATCACTGGGGATGAGGTTGTAGTTAGCTAGAGAAGGCAGAATCTGAGTGGGCTGGAAGCAATCTTATCATGACACTTACCGAGGTCCTTGTCATATCTTAGTGCCCCACTTTAAGCCTGTTTCCATCTAAACAAAGCAGACTCCTGTTAACTCCTATGTAACTAACTCTGTTGGGTTGGGTTTTCTAAAACTCTAATTAAGATTCATATTGATTTCCTTTAGTTTAGCCTCAGTTTTACTGAGATATCACCAAAAACAGCCTAAGGTTAGCTGAGGAAATCTCTCTCTCTCTCTCTTTTTTTTTTTTTTACGGTGTTTTTTCTTTTTCAATTCCTTCCCCTGACCATTCCATAAACTGGTATAGTAGAACTCCTATTTACATAGGAAACAGTTTGAGAACTCTCCAAGCCTTTCTTCTCTATTCTCTAGGCATTCCATAAGGAGATTTGGTGGCACTGTAGGTTAAGCACAAAGTCAGCAGTTTAAACACCCCAGGAAGTTCAAATCCACCAACCACTAGCTGCTCTTTGGGTGAAAGATGAGATTTTCTGTTCCTGTAAGATTATAGCCTAAGAAAACTGGGACAGGGTCACTGTGAACCAAAATCAACTCATGGAAGTGTGTTACGCATTCCATATTTCAATAGAAGATTTCTGCTTGCTCTTCTTCACAGTTCATCTTTTAAGGTCTGAGATAGGCTTCCATTTCATCTAAACTCTGTTCTATTATCATCATGTTAAACATTTATATTATTGTTGTTGTTGTTATGTGCTATTGAGCCAGTTCAGATTCATAGTAGCCCTGTATGGGGTTTCCAAGGAGGAGCTGGTGGATTTGAACTGCCAACCTTGTGGTTAGCTGTCCAATGCACATCCTACAGCACCACATTTCCATAGATGAACAAATCATATGTACATGTTTACAGGTTCTGAATAATTCAAATAATTTTCTAATTTTATTTTCTTCACAGAAAACATTCTAAAATTCAAACATATCATTAACAGTTGCTAATGGGTATGTTATTGTATATTAAAGTAAAAGTAGACAATTACTTGTTTTCATCAGAATATATAAAACATGGAGAATATTCATATACAGTGTTTTGATTAGTAAAACCAGGATTTCAATCTGCATTCCATATCGCCACCTTGCCAGCCATTTGTCTCTATCACAACAATCTAGAAATTGTCTAAATTGTCATTTAGACAATTAAGTGATTAACCACGTCAAACAATCTTCACTCCCAAAATTCTGCAAAATCTTTCAGGAAAGTGAAAGGAAACATTTCATGTGTCATTGTCTTCAAAATAAGAATTGTTGAGAAATGAGATCATAATGTGTTGCAGTTCTCTGATTCCACAGCTGAACTTAGTTTTATTTCAGATAGCTAAGATACAATTGTTGAACAGAATTGGGTTATACATTTTATTCACTGACCTGTAGTTCAACACTGATGCATTAACTAAGGATAGATTTGGGCTATCTCTGTAAAAATTTAAACCTCATTCTCAAGAATGGGTTGATCAAATCTTCCCATGAACAAGAAAAATTAGTACATTTAAAAGCCTTGTGCACTTTCTGATCGGCTAATGGAAAATAAAATACCTTTGTTACTGTAATCAGCATTGAAGTCATTTCACTATGAATTTCACACACTGTCATCATAACTCCATTTAATGACACTCAAGGAAATGACTCCTTCACCTATGCTTTAGAGTGTAACCTGAATATAACTGGCTCTCTCTAGGGCCAGTCTCTGCATGATGTTGTCTTCAAAGACACATCTAAAAGCTATGAAGAACGATGCAGATGGTTATTGTACATCTCCTGACACATGGATTTTCATAGTGTGTCACAGAGAAAGCTTCCTAAAACTCTGTCGGGGTCTGCCCTCGACATAGTTGTGTTGTTCACGAGTGTTTGGTTCCTGAGGAGGGGAGATCCAGCGGCAATAGGGATAGCGAAAGAATACACAGACAAACAGAAGGAGGGAGACAATGAGGCACCCCAAAGCCAGGGTGGATACATCACTGGTGGGCAGGCTTGGGAGTACAGGCATCGTGGCCTCTGCAGGCAGCAACTCACTGCCCTGCTATCTTTACTGCATGCCCTCCAACTCGTAATGCACCGCAATCTTTACTGCAAGCCTTCCAACCAGTAATGCACACCTGGGGAGGCCCAGGGCTCTGCTTTATTCAGGGGAGGAGCTTCACATCAAGCTGGGAGGGACCAAAACAGGATACAGCTAACATCAGTACTTTTCCAGACATTCAGGTAACTTTACATCATACTTCGCTCGTTCAAATCCCAGGCTAGCAACTTGGATTCTCAGGCCAAATTAACATATCTATAGCCCCTGAGCTCAGGTGGGGGAAGGTGAAAGATAAGGATGAATGGGCTGCACCT
>NW_006408519.1:15513443-15532927 GCF_000296735.1 Chrysochloris asiatica | reverse complement strand
GGCCTCATTTGTTACACTCGGGCCTATAGGGCCTCGAACCTCTGACCAGTCTTACATGGTCCACAACAAAAGTCTTCTGCCTCTGTCTCTCCCAAAGTTTCTCATTCACTGCAGCTACTTACAAAGTTATCCTTCTCTTGCCCATAGTCCCTTCATAATCCCACAGCTTCACTATTTGTTTATTTTTGTCATCTGCACAGCCAAAGACCTATGTTTGACAGCTATAATTCTCAGTATTGCATTTGGCCTCAAATAAGTCTTATCATTACAATCTGCCCCCAGAAAGCCTTGTCATTACATTCAGCACCCAGAAAGTTCAGTTTCCACCTAAGAGCCTAAAGCTTTGAGATGCCTTCTTTCCATACTCCACAACTGCTTTGTTTTATTTTGTTTTGTCTTCTTTCTTGTGGTATGAGTAGGAGTCCTTTCACAAGACTCAAGGTTCACCCAATTCATATTCTTCAAAGGCCCTCTAGGAAATTTGGAATAAGGGAGAAAGGAGTACCCAAAAAGCTGTATTGGAATTTCATTTCCTCTCCAGCTAACTGCATTTAACTGTATCTCCTGCAATGTGATTACGTTGGCGCTCACACCGAATTCTTTTCCTCAAGAGAATAGTGGGACATATGATTTGCTTTACTGCACCAAGCAAAGCAAGCTGGAACCATCCTTGACCCTCAAATCCCAGAGGTCCTTTTCTCACTCAGTGAAATCCCAAAGGATTTCTAACCACTGGATGCTTCCATGTGACTACTAAAGCTTTACAGCAGAAACATTATAAACTACAATATTTGAGTCAGTCAGAGGGTTTTCCTTATGAGGTCCTGGGAAACCCACTCATCTTCATCCACCTGTCTCTGCCTGTCCAGAACAACTAGAAACTCCACATACCTGCCTTATGTCCATACTGGATCTAACCATCATTATTTGACCTTCTTTCTTAAGTGCAATTATAATTAACTTATGTTTCTCAGTACTCATTTGCTTAACCAAGTTCAGGAGACCCCCTCTGGAGTAGTGAATAAGTTTATGACTATATGGCCCAGGATCGGACATTGTTTCATTATGCTGTGCATGGGGTCGCTATGAGTTGGTTCCGACTCGATGGCACCTGACAACAACAACAACAATATGGTAAATTGGCTATAAGTTGATCTTGATAAAGTTTTATATGGTGCTTCTAAGTCTCCTACTGTTTTTCTACCTCTTCCTAGTGTATACTTTGTGATTAATCATATCTCTGAGCTTAACACATAGCCAGAACATACTTCCCAGACTGCACTCTGATGAGCTGTCTTTAGATAAGTATGTCTTCCACATTGGTGAGGCTGACTATCACTAGATAGTATTTTTTTGAAGTAGAATTCACAAATCGCACATAATGCTCAAAACTGTAGATCATAGCTAATACATTCAAATGTTTATAGGATCAAAGCATTTAACAAAAATAAATTTGATGTGTTAAATAAAACAGACTATTATCCTGAGAGAAACATGCTTTCCTACTTTTTAAAGATACATAGATAAAAAGAACCCGCAACAAACTGGTCAATGTTCAACCATTTAAGGAAATAGCATATGATCAAGAACCAAATGTATTGAAGGAAGAAGAACAAACTGCACTGAAAGGATTAGCAAATAACCAAAGCTCCAAGAATTCACAAATTACCAGTTGAAATGTTTCAACAAATGGATGAAAATGAGTTGTTCACCCATCTATATCAAGGAATTTGAAAGATAGCTACCTGGCCAACTGACTGAACAAATCTACATCTGTACTCATTCCAAAGAAAGGTAATCCTAAAGTATGTGGGCTTTATTGAACCATATCATTATTGTTGTTGTTAAGTGCCATAGAATTGGTTCTGACCCAGAGAGACCCTGTATAAGATTTCCGAGAACTGGTTGATGAGCTCGATCCACTGACCTTGCAGTTCAAATCGATTTTGCAGTCCAATTCATTAACCTACAGAGCCACATATCACATGCAAATATAATTTCATGAAGATAATGTAAAACCATTGCAGCAGTATATACACAGAGAACTGCCAGAAATTCCAAATAATTCAGAATAGGCTGTGGAACAAAAAATACCATTATTGATATCAGACGGTTCTTAGCTGAAAGCAGGGAGTATGTGTGAATTATTGACTTTGCAAAGACATTCGACTGTGTGGATCATAACAAACTATGGATGGCACTGCAAGAATGGGAATTACAGAACATGAAGGGCCTGTTCATAGACAAAAAGGCAGTTAGTTGTTAAAACGGAACAAGGGGATAATTAGTGGTTTAAAATCAAGAAAGATCTGTGTCAAGGTTGAAGCCTTTCACCGTATTTATTCTAACTGTATGCTGAGCAAATATCCAAGAAGCTGAACTATAGAAAGAAGAATATGCCATCAGTATTGCGGGATTGGAGAAAGACTCATTGACACCCTTCAATATGCAGACAACACAATCTTGCTTGCTGAAAGTCTAGCGGACTTGAAGTACTTACTGATCAAAGACTATTGTTGTTGTTGTTAGGTGTCATCGAGTAGATACCAACCCATAGTGACCTTATGCACAGCAGAATGAAACACTGCCTGATCCTGGGCCAACCTCACTACAGTTGCCACACTTGAGCCCATAATTGCTGCCACTTGGGCAATTCATTTCATTGCGGGGCTTCTTCTTTTTCTCTGACTCTCCACATTACCAAACATGATCTCCTTCTCCAGTGACTAGTCCCTCCTGACAATATGTCTGAAGTATGAGAGATGAAGTTTGGCCATCTTGGCTTCCAAGGAACACTCTGGCTGCACTTCTTCCAAAACAGATCTATTGGATCAAAGACTATAGCCTCTAATATAAAGAAAACAAAAATACTCACAATTGGGCCAATATGCAACATGGTGATAAGTGGAGAAATGATTGAATTGTCAAGGATTTAATTTTATTTGTATATATCGTCATCACCCAGGAAATCAAATGATAGATTGCATTGAGCAAATCAGCTGCCAAAGAGCTCTTTAAAGAGATCTGGATAATGACATAAGCAGACACACTGAGCCAACCCTCTGCAACAAAGACATGATAGACTGAATGAAAGAGATACAGAAGGTGATCCTGAGCACCAGAGGATAGGACAAAGAGGTAGCTTGAGTACTGACTAGAAGAGGAAGCTGAACAGAAACAGCAAGAGAAGAAAACTGGTTAGACTCTGAGCTGATGTCGTGCAGTGCAGCAATCTTGAGATTTTACGAGATGTTGTAGATACAGTGGTCTGTGGGCACAGTACATGTCTGGAAGTTGATAGCAATGGGGTGCAATTCTCCTTTGTTCCTGTTCCATCCTGGTAGTCAGTTTTTGCCCTCGCCAACTCAGCTACAGATGGTATTGCCTTCTGTGCAGTCACTGCTCTGTTGGGGTTTGGCACATGGTACAGGGCCCCTGTTTCAAGAGGGACAGTGAACTATGTTTTACAAACAATGAACAGAGAACTAATTGCATTCACATTTTGTTCTCTACTGCATCCACCAGGAGACAGGTGGTGAGAAGTCTAAGATTGCACAAATATACAACCATGAACTAGACATAACTACTACAGTGTCTCAGAGAAAACAGGCAATTTCTGCTTGCACAAAGAAGTAAAACAGAGTGCTTCAAACAAGTTTCCAAAATACAGAGGCAGAAAAAATAACCACAGAAATTATATTAGAATTATCTAACTAAGGAATTGAAAAGGATATTAATTAGGTAACTTCAACAGACTGTGAGAAAGATTGAGAAAATGACAAATGACATTAAGGAAAACAATGATAAAACTATGGAAGAACTCAGAAAACAAACTGAAAAAATAATTGAAAAAATGGGAGCCATACAAAAAACAGCAATTAGAAAGCTAAAAGATTAACAATAAAACTTCATAAATAAATATACAGCGAAAGGGCAAAGAAATATAATTCAATTAAATACAATTAAGTCGAATTACTGAGCTAAAAGAAACATCTCATATGTAAAAGGAATAATCAGAAAAAAACAAAAAAATCTGAAAAAAATCTTAAGATTTATGTGGGGCAATATTAAGAGAAATAAGATGTATAATAGGAATTCTAGAACAGGAAGAGAAAAAAGATATTAAAAAACATCGAATATTGTCCAAGAGTTGTTGGAAGAAAACTTCCCTAACATCATGAAAGATAAGAAGACAGCCATTCAAGAAGTTGAATGAACTCCAAACAGGATATCCCCTCAAAAAAACACCAAGACATATAATCAAACTTTTCAAAACCAAAGACAAGGAAATAATATTTCAAGCAGTTCAGGAAAAATGAAAAGTTACCTGCAAAAAAATAACAATACTAAGTTCTGATTTCCCAGCAGAAATCATGCAGGCAAGAAGACAATAGAAGGACATATATAAAACAACGAAAGAAAAAAACTGCCAACCAAGTATCATATATCCAGCAAAACTATAATTTTAAGACAAACAGAAATTGAAAGCATTTGTAAAAATTGACCAGCCTTACAAAAAGTACAAAAGGGAGTTCTTTGTATAGAAAACTGACAACCTCAGAAAACAACTAGAGACTAACATACATAAAATATCACTTATATCTTATTATTGTTAGGTGCCATCTAGTTGGTATCAACTCATAGAGACCCTATTCACAACAGAATGAAACATTTCCTGATCCGGTGCCAACCTCATAATTGTTGTTACATTTGAACCCATTGCTGCTGCCACTGTGCCAATCCATCTGGTTGGGGATCTTCCTCTTTTTCTGGGACCCTCCACTTTTCTAAACATGATATCCTTTTCCAGGGACTGGTCCCTCCTGATAATATGTATGAAGTATGAGCTACAAAATCTGTCCATCCTGACTTACAAGGAGCATTATGGCTGTATTTTTTCCAACACAAATTTCTTTGTTTTAGACAGTCCATGAAATGTTTCATATTCTCCTCCAAAACCATAATTCAAATGCATCTTTCTATGGTCTTCTATAGTCACTGTCCAACTTTCACAGGCATATGGAATTATTGAAAATACCATGGCTTGGATAAGGCACACCTTAATCCTCAAGCTGACATATTTGCTTTTCAACACTTTAAAGAGGTCTTGTGCAGCAGATTTGCCCAGTGCACTATGTTGTTTGATTTCCTCACTACTGCTTCCGCAAAGGTTGATGGTTGATTAAAGAACAATCAATCTCTGACAACTTCAATCTTTTCTCCATTTATATGGTTGTTATTTACTGATCTGGTAGTGAGGATTTTTGTTTTCTTTACTTTGAGGTACAACCAATACCAAAGGCTGTGTGGTCTTTGATCTTCATCAATATTTGAAGTAATCTGCATATCGTGGGTGGTTAATAAATCTTGCTCCAATCCTGATGCCACATTTGTCTTCATATAATCCAGCTTCTTGTATCATTTGCTCAGCATAAAGATTGGATATGGTGAAAGAATACAATGCTGGAGCACAGCTTTCCTAATTTTAAACCATTCGGTGTTCCCTTGTTCTGTTCAAACAACTGCTTCTTGGTCTACATACAGGTTCCTCATGAGCACAATTCAGTGTTCCAGAATACTCATGTTCCACAATTTTGTCTATATCCTGTCATAATCCATACAATCAAAAGCCCGTACATAGTCAATAAAGCACAGGTAAACGTCTTTCAGGTATTCCCTGCTTTAAGCCAACATTCATCTGACACAAGCAATGAGATCTCTTGTTCTATGTCCTTGTCTCAATCCTGCCTGAACCTCTGGAAGTTCTCTGTCAACGTATGGTTGCAGCCGTTTTTGAATTATTTATAGCAAATTTTAACTGCATGTGATATTAATGGTATTGTCCAATAATTTCCTCATTCCACTGGGTCACCTCTCTTTGGAATGGGCAAAAATATGTATCTTTTCCAGTTAGTTTGCCAGGTAGTTGTCTTTCAAATTTCATGGCGTAGATGAATGAGTGTTTCCTGTGCCACATCAGTTTGTTGAAAGATTTCAATTTGTATTCCATCAATTACCAATGTCTTATTCTTTGCCAATGCCAATAATGCACCTTTGATTTCTTCCATCAGTATCAACGACTCTTGATCATATGCTACTTTTTTAACGATTGAACAATGATCATTTCTTTTTTTGATAAAGTGATTCTGTGTATTCCTTAGGATGCTTTCTGTATCTTTTAATATTTTGTATAGAATCCTTCAATATTGCAAGTTGGCTTGCTTTTTTTTTTTTCAGTACCCTACTTCAGAAATGTTGAATGTGTTCTTCCCTTTTGTTTTTCTAACTCTAGGTCTTTGCATATTTTGTTATAATATTTGACTTTGTCTTCTTGAGCTGACCCTTGAAATTTTTTTTAGCTCTTTTACCTCCTCATTTCTTTCCATTTGCTTTAGCATCTCTGTACTGGAGATGCCTTTCAAAATCTCTTTTGAAAACAAGTTTAGTCTTTTTCTTCTTTTTTGTCTTCTTAATAAACTTTTGTTTTCTTCCTGTATGGTATTCTTGATGTCATCCCACAATTCTTCTTGTCTTCTTTGTTAAATGTCTAATGCATCAAATCTCTTCTTTAGATGATCTCTAAATTAAGGTGAGATATGTTCAAGGTCATATTTTGGCTCTCATTCCTCCTCAATTTGTCATTCCCAGCATAGTAAACCATGTGACTGTCAAATTCATAATGGCAATGCCTGTCCATTTCAGCTCATTAATGCCAAGAATATCAATGTTTATGTGGCCTATTTAATTTTTGACAATTTCCAATTTTCCTAGATTCATACACTGTACATTCCATGTTCTGATTATTAATGGATGTTTACAGCTGTTTCTTTTCATTTTGAACTGTGATCCATCAGCAAATGAAGGTCCTGAAAGTTTTACTCCATTTGCGTCATCGCAGTCTATTTTGTGGAGGCAGCTCTTCTCCACATTTTGAGTGTGTTCCAGCCTGAAGGGCTCATCTTCTAGCACTATCTATGAAAATATTCTTGCACTATTCATCATGTTTCTATATTCAATATTCTGGTGCGATCTGACAGAGTCTGTCTTGATCTGGGATGATCAGGTGGAACCTGTCCACCATGGGTGACCCTGATGATAAGCAAAGTAAAACAGACGTGTAAGTCTGAAAATAGAGAACTAGAGATACAGTTGCAATATAACAACAACAACCAAAAAAAAAGTTATAAAGTAAAAAGAAGAAATAGTATAATTACAGAACTTCCATATGAAGAGGAAATCAAATAGATTTCAAGAAAAAAACTTAGAATAATTTTTTTAAAGCCTAACTATAACTCTATAAATTAGGCCAAGCCTTACTCCTAGCCCACCCTTATCCTAGACACTAACCCTAACCTTAGCACTAACAATAAATGAAGTCCTTGTCCTAGCCTAGAGTTAGCCATTGTCCCAACCATAATTCTCACTCCTTACTCCAAAAAAAAAAAAAAAAATTTTTTTTGAAGATGTCTTTAAAATGTTAAAATTAAAAGATGTAACTTTGAATTTTAAAGTCTAAAGTAGACCTCATATGCATATGAAATGTGGACAATGAATAAGGAAAGATGAAGGAGAATTGATGTCTTTGAATTATGGTGCTAGTATATATATGAAATATGTATATTAAATATACCAAGGACTACCAGAAGAACAAATTTGGGTTGAAAGAAGTAGTTAGAGTATTCCTTAGAAGTGAGAATGGCAAGAATTTGTCTCATGCATTTTGGACAGAAGGGACCTGTCCATGGAAAAGGACTTCATGTTTAGTAAAGTTGTTGTTGTTGTTAAGTGCTGTCGAGTCAGTTCCGACCCATAGCGACCCTGTACAGGGTTTCTGAGGCTGTAAATCTGTACGGGAGCAGAACGCCTCATCTTTCTCCTGCGGAGCCGCTGGTAGTTTCAAATTGTTGGCCTTAAGGTTCGCAGCCCGCTTCATAACCACTATGCTAGTAAAGCAGAGGTTCAATATAATAGAGAAAAACTCTTAACCAGATGAATTGGCACAGCAGCTGCAACAATGAACTCAAACATAGGAATGATTGTGAGAATGGCACAGTACACGGAAGAGTCGCCAAATACTTGTTAAGCCATCTTTCTCTATATTCAAGACAGCTGTTATGTATAAAAAAAAATCACAACCACCACCACTACCATCATTGCCTTTGCCATTTTTGTCATCATCATCACTTCCTACCCCTTTTTCTCTTATTCCATGTGCATACACACAGTCCTTTCATCAGTAAGACTAATTCCTCCCTTCTTATTTTCTTTTTCTCTGTCCCATACCTTTTCTTACATGTGTTCATTCCAGTATCCCTATAGATAACTTTCAAGTTAACACATGACCACTCTACTGTACAATGATCAGCAAAGTGTTCATTCCTTTTGTTTAATTGTTTTCAGAGGAAATTTTGTGGTTTTGAAATTTTACTGTACACAGTTCTGTACCTCATTATAAAAATCATGCTTTAGTTTAAAAAGAAAAAAAATGAGAAATAGATTTAAAATTTTTAACATATCTTTTCAAGCTGGATTCTCAGCTGCATTTCTTTTTTATAAATGCCTACATCTATATTTGTCTATAATAAACCAGTCAACAAAACCTGAAAAGTCGTGAAGAGATTATGCCATGAGACTTAGAATAAAACAAGAAAGTTCTCTTACTAGGTGTCAGACAGTGATCACTAAGTCACCTAGAGTTTTCTGTTTCACAAAGCAAGACAGTTAGACATAAATTAAGGTTCCTATCTCTGCTGCAGTCACAGAAAGAGACGGTTCCTGGATATGAGAATTTATTATTCATTGGTGAATGTCATCTTTAAAAAAAAGAAATGCTACTGAATTAAACGCATGTAGACTGAAAGATGAGAAGGATTTATTTGCAGGCCGAAAATAAAAGATTAGTTAGAATGCATCCATTGTTTTGTTACAGAATCCAAAATGTCTACCATTTAATTTAAATATATATTTTGCCTGATTGTTTCAAATGATAAAATTATTTTAACTGTGGCAAAATTAATCATGCATAAAATTGTATAGTTTATAGTAAATTTCATTTTATTAAATGTACTACTCAGGCTCAGTTTTGTTTTTCTTGTTGGGTCTCCCTTGTCTCTATGACCTCTGTACATGTTCCTCCTTTTTATCTTACTCATTCTGTTGGCAGTTTCCATCCAGTCTATAATTTTAAATAACTTCCATGTGGTGATGTCCTTTGAATTGCTTCATTTTCCTCTCTGGACTCCAAAATGACATACTCATTTCCTACTCAACATAACTACTTAAGCATCTCAAACTTACATGTTCAAAACTTTATTTCTTCATTTCCCACCCCTACCCCAAATATGCCACTATCATACTTTCTTCATCATCCAATACTTGCATTCCTGTAATAACTGAGCTCAAAACTTTTTAGTCATTTCAAACTCCTTTGTTTCTATTACAATTATATATAATCCATTAGAAAAACTTATTCACTCTATCTATAAAATATATTCAAATACCACCCACTTCTTACTACTTCCTCTGCTGATATCCTGGTCCCAGCAACATTCATATCTGGCCTAAGTTTCTGCAGTTGTCTCCTAATTGTTCTCAATACTTCTGCCCTCATTCCCATTTAGGTTTCTCTTCATCAGAGAAGACCAAGTGATATACCATTGTTCCATGAAATGACCTGGTCCTAGTAGTTCCTGCGCTGAGTAGTACCTTGACTTTCATTCTCAAATTCCATGTTCATACTGGCATTTGTAGTTTATATTTTCAAATGGTTCACTGCACTTATTCCCATCCATTCATTCCTCCATCATTATGTCCACTCTGACTTTCAGAAGGCTTTGATGGGTATAAACTATCTGCATCCCTTTTTCTTTTACCTGGATTTCTGCTTCCTATACTCAGCAATGTAGTTAAAATAGAGTGCTCCTCAGCAAAAGTGGAAATATTGGCCTTTTGGATTAAATGGTCATGTTCTTGAATAAAATTAAGATGTAATGGATTCTGTAAATTACTTCCAAGATAAAGAGGATTACATGTAAAGAAATATATTGAAGTAATCAGGTGAATGCTATTGGCTCTAAGCTGATGATAGAATTTTGATGCTGAGTTAGACTAATCAAAAGGAAAGTTTTCCTCCTTGTGAATATTAACTGAAATTTTGAATACTATTATTATCACATCCTTGACAGGAGAACAATAGGAGAAGATATAACAATAAAAAACTATAGAACCAAACTCTGCTATTGCTTTAGTCTTGGCAAATAAGACTCCCAACTAAGAAGAAGGTCAATATTCTTATCTATAAAAAGTGTGAACCCAAGAATCCCTTCCAGGAATTACCAAAGGGGACCTAACTGATTATTTTATCTCAGTCATTTTCTCAGCTACTTATCCCCAGTATGTATAAGCAGCAAAAGGGAACAAAGGAGCTATAGCTATATGAGTATATCTTTATATATTTATCTAGCTAGTTAGCTATCTATCTATCTATCTATCTATCTATCTATCTATCTATCTATCTATCTGGAATCTCAGTGGCTCCATATGATAAGCACTGGACTGTGAACCACAAAGTTGACAGCTCTAGCCCACCAGCTGCTCTTTGGGAAAAAGTTGAGGCTTTCTGCTCCTGCAAAGATTTAAAGCCTCAGAAATCCTATATGAGGTTAATATGAGTCAGAATTGACTCATTGGCACTAATCAACAACATCCATCTATCTATCTAGCCAGCTAGCTAGCTATTTGCCATCTAATTATCTGTAACTGTTAGAGTAATAAGTTGTTCAAGTTTTCATTCACCTCCCTATAGAAAGAAGTATATTAGTCCCCTTCATTTCAAGCCAAGTGATGTTGGAGAGGGCTTTAACAGAATCTTTCACAAAAAATGGAGATGCCTGAGAGAAAGAGGGAATAGACTCCCCAGATAGTTATTTGCTTATACAGTGGAGTTGCTAATATGCCTATCATGGCTATTTAAACAAGGCAAAGATAACTGGAGAAAAATCTTGAAGAGAAGAGAAACTGACT
Source organism: Chrysochloris asiatica (assembly GCF_000296735.1). Taxonomy (NCBI): domain Eukaryota; kingdom Metazoa; phylum Chordata; class Mammalia; order Afrosoricida; family Chrysochloridae; genus Chrysochloris; species Chrysochloris asiatica. The sequence continues at coordinate 15,521,905 of NW_006408519.1, read as the reverse complement.
AACTCCAACAATATAACAAGTGCAGTGTGATAGATTGCTTTTATATTGTTTTTCTCACAATAATCTTATAATTTCCCCCAAATGATTGGGTAGTACTGCTCCTTCTATTTCTGAAGTTAGAGTAGCTCAGATCATTTTTTAGCAAGCCAATGATGTGAGTTTCCTTTGAGTCAAAGAGTTACCACAAAAGGTACCTGGTCTTAGATGGGACCCAGTAAGGAAAATGAACAATTAGAGAGCTTCAGGTATCCTAGGCAGTGATGGAGCAGGGAGGTGATTGGAAAAGTCTGCATCTGAAATGAGAAATCACCATTCCCCATTTCTTCACATCCCTATTTATGCTCCTCATAGGAAGAAAAACAAAATAAAACATTCTGATGTCTAAAATGTAGAAGTTATCAATGTTCAATAAAGGTTAGCGGGAAAACAACAATAGTAAGTAGAGGATTATAGCAACACCATGCAACAGGAAAAGTGACCTTAAAAAAGAGGAAGGATAGTAGGAGATATGGAGCAAGAGACAAAACCACTCAAAGTGCTGAAATTGTTACTTTCTGTAGAGTGGACTCTGACACATGGAGACTTTATGTATGAATCAGTGAAGGAGTGCCAGTCTTGCATCAGCTTCCTGGTCAATAGTTTGACCTATTGTGTTGATTTACCCTATTGAGGTTTTCCCTGATCCTCTTTTTTGTCAAGCAATCACTAGAAATGGACATCATATTTGGTGTTTCAGTTAGTTGAGGAGTAAATTCACAGTATTCCACCATGGACCCCGCCTCCCACACCCTCTTGTTGTTGTTGTTGTTAAGTGCCTTCGAGTCGGTTCCGACCCATAGCGACCCTGTACAGGGTTTCCAAGGCTGTAAATCTTTACGGGAGCAGATAGCCTCATCTTTCTCCCGCAGAGCGGCTGGTAGTTTCGAACTGCTGACCTTAACTTTCGCAGCCCGATTCGTAACCACTACGCTACCCACACCCTCTTACCACCCTCTATCAAAAATGCACCCTGAGTGCACAGGTAGGAGTGAGGAAATGAGGTAAGCATTTTCAATTGACGTGGATCTAGTTTTCAATACCCTACTGGTGTTGTAGGATAAGTACTTGATTGCTAACCACAAGGTCAGCGGTTCAAACCCAACAGCTGCTCCACAAGATGAGGCTTTTTGGTCCTGTAAGGATTTATAACCATGACAACCCTATATAGATTTGCTATGAGTCAGAATTGACTTGATAGCAAAGAGTTTTGTTTTATTTTGCTTTGTTTAAAGTTTGGACTTAGTTTTTAATATTAAAAGTAATGAGAAAGTTAGAGGATCTGATCAACATGTTCCTTAAACAGAGAGAGATTTGGCCATTTGAAGGAGTAATAAGAAAAAAAATGAAACAATTTTCTTGTTTTTGCTTCACTAATTTCAGAATGCTCCATAAAATGCTTACTCAAGCAAGAACATCCTTGCCCTCAGCAGATAACTCCCTGAATAGCTCTAGCTTATTCTCCCTCCTACTCCCTAATGGGATCGCTGAGAGAATTCCTTGAGTGAATAGGATGGGCCCAAAGTCCCTGGAGAACTGTTTGGAGGCAAGGCTGGACTTGCATGCCTGATGAACTTTCCCTTTGAGGATAAAGGGTTTTTTCTGGAATCCCAATTAGCCTCAGAAGAAAGGAAAGCCCTCCTATTCAGAGGCATTGTATTCTCTTTGAGAACAGTTCTTCTGAGAGAGCAATTAAAACAACAAGCATAGATCAGAATTTATTTATGATTCTTTTAAAGAGGATGTATTTTCCACATGCGTGTATTCATATCCATATTTTTTAAAAACCTCTTTTAGTTACATATTTAAATAGAACTGAATTCCAATTCTTGTGAAAGTTTTACTTGCTGTTATTGTTTTTAAGTGCCTCAAGTAGATTCTAACTCATAGCAACCCTGTATAGGGTTTTCAAGGAGAAACTGGTGGGTTTGAACCACTGATCTTGTGATTAACAGTCCAGTGCTTATCCTATAGCGCTTAACCATCCTCTTTCAGTTACTTATTTGTTGTTGTTGTTAAGTACCGTCGAGTAGACTCCAACTCATAGCCACCCTGTGTACGGTTTCTGTATAGCAGTTGATGGATTTGAACTGTTGACCTTTTAATTCACATTGCAGTGCTGATCCTATAGTACCACACCAGAAGTCCTTAATTAAGTAGTATTAAGTTCCAGCTCTTCTTAATGATTCGTATAGAGGAAGACAATATAACTGTGAACTTTTTGCTCATAATCTCTGCTATGCAGGTGGGAAAAGAGTTATGAAAAGCTAGAGTGGAGTTAAATATAGCTAGCTTCTCTATAATTCTGATCATTTTTGCCTGTGTCTGTCTGTCTTCTTTTCATTCTGGATTCAGACCTAACTTATTTCAACATAATTTTCTTTGAACCATCCTTCAGTTTGTTGGGATTAGATAAAGCTGGTGATTGCTTACCATATATATAAACATAAAAGCAAGTTAAAAATAAAAAATAGAGAAAGAATATGACATCAAGATTCTATCATGCACTATAACACAAAGAGGCTATCTACTGGATAAAATGCTAGAATTCACACCTTCTTAATTCACTAATATCCAAACTCCTGCAGTCAAACCCCAGCTGTAGGGAACCTCAACTCTGAAATTCCACTTCCCAGACAGAAGGGTATCTCCTGCTGTGGGTCGCTAGAATTCCTCAGAACTTTTATTCAAGAGAATTTTTATTTGAATATAATCGAAAGAACGTCTGAATCTTTGATACAGATCTTAAAACACAGTAGCTGTTTGAATTGTCCATTTTACTTAAAGTAACAGAAATGAGTCAGACCTTGGGAAAATAAATTGGGATAAATAAACCATGTTTTCCTGATTATTGTTTGTGTTAAGTGTCATTGAGTTGGTTCCAACTCATAGCAACTCTATATAGGGTTTCTGAGGAGCGGTTAGTGGGTTTTAACTACCCACAGTGTGGTTCATCCAACCTTGTGATCCAGTGCATTATCCTGCGGCACCATACCAGGACTCCAATATCTACTTAAGTTTATTAAATGAAAACAATTTCCAAAGGGTTGGATCCACAACAATCCTAACTTTTTCCCTCTAAACATTAACTTAAATTTCTACCTAAATTGAAACTTTAACTCCCACCTCTGAGTATATTGAAAATGACTCAGTACAGCTAGGAGTGCCAGATTCTATTTTCTATTGTTTCTTGTGATGTTTCACAATATTGAATCTCATTATCTTTAGAAATAAAACACCTTCCTGTTTTTTGTTCAACATTTTAGTGAATGGAATCACAATAAATCCTGTAGCACAGACTAGGGGCCCAGGCCCAGTTTAGGCTCTTTCTTCTTGCACATTCTTCCATATAACACAGAAATATTTTGTTTGTTTAGTTTACCTCCTACATATCTTTCATATTTAGTCATGCTTTATCACTGCCTTATTTCAAAATCTAATTATAATTCCCCAGAAAATTGTAACCAACTATAAGTTGCTCGTAACTACTCCAGATGTATTACCCCCAACCCATTTTATATGCAACTTTCATTTCAATGAAAATCTTGCCATGTATCCTTTGTCAACATTTTTCCAATTGCCTATGGTTCCTTTTCTGTACTGTAGCATACCAGGTCTCATTGGACTCGTCCTACTTCTGTTCCCACTATTTCTTGGTTCCTCCCACTTCTTGGTTCCTCCCAAAAGGTACTGGTGTTACTCAACAACATTCTGCCAACTTAACTCTTTAAATATTTATACAAGCTGTTGTTTCTCTTTACAGTTTCCTCTTTCTGTTTTACTCCTGGTGAACTCTGATTCATCCTTGAAGACTCAAAAAGTGCATCTACTACAGAACCTTTATTTACTTCCTTTTCCAGAATCTTTGTACTAGGACATATTTTTCTTATAGAATTTATGACATTGTTTTTGCCTTTTTTTAAGTTTTGGTGTTTCATATCATGAGCACACTGAGAAAAGGAAGGGGAGTATTTTAATGACCTTTATGAAGATGGTTATAGAATTAAACTCTCTTTTCAAATCCTTGCTAGCTAACAGGCAAATTACTAAAATTATCTATCCATCAGTGCTCTTATCTATTGTCTGGAACACCTACCTAGGTTATTTTGAACATTATGTAACATAATCCAGGGACTCTTAGCACATTGCCTGACATACATTAACATTCCATTAATGTTAATTAGTAGAATTAGCACAAATGCTTCCATGGCACATGGCTGACACACACAAGGATTTTTTGAATGACTGAAACATGAATGCCTATATTATGAATTAATACATGAATGGATGGGATTTGGAAATACCCTTTTCTGGTCTTAATCTGCTTTTTGGATTCTATATATTTCAACATTTCCTTGTTCAGTATTTCCCAAAGTATAGACTCTTTACTACTGGAAGTAGACAGCTACTTTTATCATATAAATACGTAAACATTTCTTAAATTTCAGCGGTTTAGAAAAAAATATATAACTAGAATATCAGAAGAAGGAAAAGAACAAAATTGATGTCAGAAGAGACTCTGAAACTTGATCTCCAAGATAGATACGCTAAAGCAAAAGGAATAAATTAGGGGGTAAAGAGTTGAATAGAAATTTTCGAAGTGCTGCTTGAAAAGACAAAATTCAAATATTATAATGAAATATGCAACTCATATGCTGAAAAATAATTCAAGAAGCTGTATTATATTAAGAAGAACATGACATCAGGAATGGAGGAAGACTCATTGACAACCTGTTGTACCCAGATGATACAACCTTGCTTGCTGAAAGCAAAGAAGACTTAAAACACTTAATGATGGAGATTAAAGATCACAACTTTTGGTAATGGGTTGCATCTCAATGTAAAGACAACAAAAATCCTTTCCACTGGACCAATAATCAACATCCACATAAATGGAGACGAGATTGAAGTCAAGGACTTCATTTTGCTCAGATCAACCATCAGCACTCATAGAAGCAGCATTCAAGAAATCAAATGACATATTACATTAGGCAAATCTGTTGTACAAGACCTCTTTAAAGTGTTCAAAAGCAAGGATGTCAGTTATTATGAGTAAAGTGTGCCTGACCCAAGCCATGGTGTTTTCAATAACCTCATATGCATGTGAAAGTTGGACAACGAATAGGGAACACAGGAGAAGAATTGATGCTTTTGAGTTATAGTCTTGGAGGAAAATATTGAAAGTACCATGGACTGCCAAAAGAACAAATGAGTTTGTAAGAAGTATAAAACTGGAAGAAGTACAACCAGAATGCTCCTTAGAGTCCAGGATGATCAGGCTTTCTTATTTGTACTCCAGACATGTTATCAGGAGGGACCAGTCCCAGTATGAAGACATCATGCTTGCTAAAGTGGAGGGTCAGTGACAAAGAGTAAGACCCCCCCATCAAGATGGATTACACCGTGACAGCAGCAATGAGCTCAAACATAACAAAGATGGTGAAGTTGGTGCAGAACCAGGCAGCGGACGGCACCTTACAACAATAACAACAGCAACAACATATCAAAACAATGATTTCATTAATCTTTTTATCTTAAAGTCTTAGTACTTTAAGTTAAAATAAAAATGAGACTAATAATAACAATAAATAAAATAGGCAGTTCATAGATAAGATAACATTGTAAGGTTCAAGGTACTATCCCATTGTCTTTTGGTTTTCTTTCTATTTGTGCTACCGTTTGTTTCTATCTACACATTCAAATCATTGTTACTAATATTACTATCAAATATTTACTTCAAACTTATTTTCTTATGTTTTCCTCAAATACCCTGTTGATGCTAGAATTATTAGATCTTTGTTCCAAAACTCATGTAATGCAAAATCAAAAGCAACTTGTGTTCTATACAGTTTGGGGCTTTGGACAGATTTCTACAGCTGATTTTATTATTTTTCTCTATAACTGGTTTTCCCTTCTAGTGGCCTGCCATTGTCAATTCTATGATGCTGCTGTTGCTAGATCATGGCTTCTTTGCATGTACAGTTTCTTGCCATGGATTTGCTTGGCACTTTGATCATGAGATGTTCCTGCCTGAATTGTACGGCATGTGTCTTTCTCCTCCTACACTTCATTGCCTCTGGGGAGTCTATTTCCATAGTTTTAGAAAAATAATTTTGGAGAGGTCCATCCCTCTATGTGAGGGAAATAAAATACCTAAGAAAATGTCATAAGTTAACTAGGAGAAAATAAATATTTTTTACAGGATCACTATTTAGGGATGTTTTCTCTGGAATCAAATAGTAAGCATATCATTATTTTATTGCTTCACATTAATATTAAAGCTTGTTCCTAACTTTACCTTTCTCATACTTCTGACTGAGGGAACAGACAAAATAACTCTAAGTCCTTTAATTTCTAATCCTTTATGGCCCATTAATGAATTGTTAATTTTATGACTAATTACCTCTTTTAATGACAATTAGGCTGAAGTGCACAAAAGCTTTCCTAGAACAATATAAATTGACGATATATTAAGGAATTATGTCAGACACTCTCCAGATTTCCAGGGCCTTTCCTCACTAAAATACTTAACTCTGTCTTTTAAAATATAGTAATTTAAGTAACCATTATACACTTCATTTCATTTTTGAAATACATAATAACCCTATAAGAAACCTAAATATGAATCATCATAACTAGGAAAAGTACAAATAGTCTCCTTTGAAAGCTTTCTGGAATATAAAATTAAATTATACTAAAAAAGAAAATTTTGTTTTAAATGAAAATTCCATTTCATACAAATAATAAATTCTGGCAATTTCACATAAAAATAATTGAATCCAATGAACCTTTTAGAGTAACCATAACTCCTAAACCAATTTCTAAATATTTATAATCCAATCTTGGTTCTTCAAGTATGTAATATTGTAAAAGAGTAAAAATTAGTCTCTGGAGAAACAGCTTTTTGAAATTCTATAAAACAAATACAGAGAAATAAATATGACAATATAAACAAATAGGATAGGGTTTATATAAAAATATTTAGATAAAATAAAATAAGGTGGTAAGTCATTAGAAATAGTTTTTAATGTGTTGAAAATGTGCTACAGTATATAATATTTGATGATTTCTGTCTTACCTCATAGTTTTTAATATCTCACTTGTTATTTCAGTGTGTGTGTGTGTGTGTGTGTGTGTGTGTGTGTGTGTGTGTGTGTGTAGAAGCCCAGGTGGCATAGTGGGTTGAATGTTGGGCTACTAAGTGCAAGGTTTGCAGGTCAAACCCACCAGTCACTGAAGAAAAACCTGAGATCTCTAATAAAGATTACAGTCTGGAAAACACAAAAGAGCAGCTTTATTCTGTCCTATGTTGTTGTTGTTGTTGTTGTCAAGTGCCATCGAGTCGATTCTGACCCATAGCGAACCTGTATAGGGTTTCCAATGAGTAGCTGGTGAGCTTGAACTGCCGACCTGGCAGATCAAACGGCTTTGCAGTCTGTCGCATTAACCCACAGCGCCACACCCATACTCAATCCTATAGGGTACTAGTTTTTCTTCAGCTTCCCCAGATTGAGAACTGCTGAGCGTGTTCTTCCTTTTTGGTTTTCTGATCCCAGATCTTTGCACATTTTGTTATAATATTTGGCTTTATCCTCTCAAGCTGATCTTTGAAATTATCTGTTCAGTTCTTGTACCTCCTTATTTATTCCATTTGCTTTAGCATCTCTACACTGGAGATCCAGTTTCAGTGTCTCTTCTGACATCCATTTAGACCTCTCCTTCTTTCTTGCCTTAATGACTTTTTTCTTTCTTCTTGGAATGAGGGATATCACTGTTGGTGTCCGATGGATCTTGGCTGAAAGCAGAGAATATCAGAAAGACCTGTACTTTATTGACTACACAAAGGCTTTTGATTGTGTGAATCATGACAAACTGTGGACAACATTGCAAAGTATGAGTATTCCGGGACACTTAATTGTGCTCATGAGGAATCTGTACATGATCCAAGAAGCAGTTGTTTAAACAGAACATGGGAACACTGAAAGGTTTAAAATTAAGAAAAGTGTGCAACAGGGTTGTATTTGTATTCCTTCACCATATTTATTCAACTTGTATGCTGAGCAAATAATCTGAGAAGCTGGGTTATATGAAGAAAAATGTGGCATTGGGATTGGAGGAAGACTCCTTAACAACCTGCGATATGCAGATGACACCACCTTGCTTGCTGAAATTGAAGAGGGCTTAAAACATTTACTGATGAAGATCAAAGAGCACAGCCTTTGGTATGGTTTAAATCTCAATGTTAAGAAAATAAAAGTCCTCACCACTGGCCCAATAAACAACATTCTTTTCAATAGAGAAAAGACTGAAGTTATCAAGGACTTCATTCTTCTTGGCTCAACCAAGAATGGTATCAGCAGTCAAGAAATCAAACAACATATTGCATTAGGCAAATCTGCTGCACAAGACCTTTTTAAAGTGTTTAA
>NW_006408519.1:15492779-15510963 GCF_000296735.1 Chrysochloris asiatica | reverse complement strand
ACATTGAGATTTAAACCATACCAAAGGCTGTGCTCTTTGATCTTCATCAGTAAATGTTTTAAGCCCTCTTCAATTTCAGCAAGCAAGGTGGTGTCATCTGCATATCGCAGGTTGTTAAGGAGTCTTCCTCCAATCCCAATGCCACATTTTTCTTCATATAACCCAGCTTCTCAGATTATTTGCTCAGCATACAAGTTGAATAAATATGGTGAAGGAATACAAATACAACCCTGTTGCACACTTTTCTTAATTTTAAACCTTTCAGTGTTCCCATGTTCTGTTTAAACAACTGCTTCTTGGATCATGTACAGATTCCTCATGAGCACAATTAAGTGTCCCGGAATACTCATACTTTGCAATGTTGTCCACAGTTTGTCATGATTCACACAATCAAAAGCCTTTGTGTAGTCAATAAAGTACAGGTCTTTCTGATATTCTCTGCTTTCAGCCAAGATCCATCGGACACCAACAGTGATATCCCTCATTCCAAGAAGAAAGAAAAAAGTCATTAAGGCAAGAAAGAAGGAGAGGTCTAAATGGATGTCAGAAGAGACACTGAAACTGGATCTCCAGTGTAGAGATGCTAAAGCAAATGGAATAAATAAGGAGGTACAAGAACTGAACAGATAATTTCAAAGATCAGCTTGAGAGGATAAAGCCAAATATTATAACAAAATGTGCAAAGATCTGGGATCAGAAAACCAAAAAGGAAGAACACGCTCAGCAGTTCTCAATCTGGGGAAGCTGAAGAAAAACTAGTACCCTATAGGATTGAGTATGGGTGTGGCGCTGTGGGTTAATGCGACAGACTGCAAAGCCGTTTGATCTGCCAGGTCGGCAGTTCAAGCTCACCAGCTACTCATTGGAAACCCTATACAGGTTCGCTATGGGTCAGAATCGACTCGATGGCACTTGACAACAACAACAACAACAACATAGGACAGAATAAAGCTGCTCTTTTGTGTTTTCCAGACTGTAATCTTTATTAGAGATCTCAGGTTTTTCTTCAGTGACTGGTGGGTTTGACCTGCAAACCTTGCACTTAGTAGCCCAACATTCAACCCACTATGCCACCTGGGCTTCTACACACACACACACACACACACACACACACACACACACACACACACACTGAAATAACAAGTGAGATATTAAAAACTATGAGGTAAGACAGAAATCATCAAATATTATATACTGTAGCACATTTTCAACACATTAAAAACTATTTCTAATGACTTACCACCTTATTTTATTTTATCTAAATATTTTTATATAAACCCTATCCTATTTGTTTATATTGTCATATTTATTTCTCTGTACTCCACAGTACATAACAACAACAACAACAAGGTGGAGGGTCAGATAAAACGAGGAAGACACCCAGCAAGATGGATTGGCAAAGTGGCAGCATCAGTGGGCTCAAGCGTGGCAACACTTGAGATTGTCCCAACATCAGCAGGGGTTTGTTCTGCTGTGCATAATGTTGCTATAGTTGGTACCGACTCAATGGAATCTAATAACAACAATATATGGTCCTATAAGGAGCTCAGGAATTGTAGTGGTTTATGAGGCAGACTGATAACCTCAAGGTCAGCAGTTGGAAACTACCAGCTGCCTGTGGGATAAAGATGAGACTTTCTTCCCCCATAAAGATTTACAGCCTTGAAAACACTATGCTGAGTTGCTATGAGTTAAAACTGACTTCACGTCGCATAATCACTAACATAGGGTCTTTACAGTTGGAATCTACTCAACAACTGTGTGTGTGTGTCGGTGTGTCTGGGGAGTATGGGCATACTTCCTGAGAATATGTTGTTGTCATTGTTGTTTAGTGCCTTTGAGTCAGCTCCAACTCATAGCGACTCAGTATAAAGAGTCCAAGGAGCAACTGAAGAATTTGAACCACCGACATGCCGTGAAAACCGACCTTACAATCAAGTGCTTTTATCCTTCAAAACCAAACTCCTGAAAATATAAGGCATAATATAGATGTTGTTTATTAGTCCAGTAGTGAGGATTTTGTTTTCTTTACTTTGAGGTGCAACCCATACCAAAGGTTGTGGTCTTTGATCTTCATCAGTCCTCTTTGCTTTAAGCAAGCAAGATCAGGTTATCTGCCTACTGCAGGCTGTTAATTATAATGCGTCTTCCTCCAGTCCTGCTGTCATGTTCTTCTTCATATATTCTGGCTTCCCAGATTATGTTTTCAGCATACAGATTTAAAAAGTATAGTGAAAAAATACAATCCTGACACACACCTTCCTTAATTTTGAACCATTCAGTGTTCCCTTGTTCTGTTTGAACAACTGCCTTTTGGTCTACGTATAGATTCCTCATGAACACAATTAAGTGTTTCAGAATACTAATTATCTGCAATGCTGTCCATAGCTTGTCATGATCCATACAATCAAAAGCCTTTGCATTGTCAGTAAAGCACAGGTATACAACTTCCTGGTCTTCTCTGCTTTCAGCCAAGATGCATCTAACGTCAATAATCATTTACCTCATTACACATCCTTGTCTTAATTCAGTTTGAACCTCTGTCAGTTCTCTGTCAATGAACAGTTACAGATGTTTTTGAATTATGTTTTGAAGAATTTTACTTGTATGTGATACTAATGATATCACCTGGTGATTTCTGCATTCTGTTGGGTCACCTTTTTTTGGAAAGGGCACAGATACATATATTTTCCAGTCAGTTGGCCAGGTAACTGTCTTCCAAATATCTTGGCATAGATGTGTGAGTGCCTACAGTGCTAAATCAGTTTGTTGAAAGATTTCAATATGTTTTCTGTCTGTTCCTGGGTCCTTGTTATTTGTCAGTGCTTTCAGTGCACCTTGAATTTCTTCCTTCAATATCATTGGCTCTTGATCATATGCTACTCTTGATCATACCATTTTCTAGAACTGGTTGAACATCGACCATTGCTTTTCGGTACAGTGACTCTGTATAACCCTTCCATCTTCTTTTGATGTTTTCTGCATTACTAAATAGTTTGCAAATAGAATTATGTCAATATTGAAAGTCAAGGCTTGAATTTCTTAAGTTTCCTCAGCTTGAGAAATGCTAAGTGTGGTTTTTACCTTTTGGTTTTCGTACTCCAGGTCTTTGCACATTTTGTTTTAATATTTGAGTTTGTCTTCTTGAGCTCACCTTTGAGATTTTCTATTCAGCTCCTGTACTTATTCTCTTCTGTTTGCTTTAGCCTCTCTGCACTGGAGATCAAGTCTCAGAGTTTATTCTGACTTCCATTTGGGTCTTTTCCTTCTCGCTTGTCTTCTTAAAGTCCTCTTGCTTTCTTTCTATATGATGTTCTTGTCATCCCCCAACTCTTCTGGCCTTTGATCTTTGTGTCTAATGAATCAAATCTGTTCTTCAGATAATCTCTAAATTCAGATGGAATATATTCAAGGTCATATTTTGACTCTTCTAGACTTGTTTTTTCTCCAGTTTCAACCTAAACTTACACATGAGCAATTTATGGGTTGTTCCATAGTCTGTCCCTGGCCTTGTTTTGGCTGACAATATGGATCTTTTCCACCATCTCTTTCCACGATATATTCAATTTGATTTCTGTGTATTCCATCTGGTGACGTTGATGTTTGTATTCCTCTTTTATGTTGCATAAAAAAGTATTTGCAGTGAAGTCATTGGTCTTGCAAAATTCTATCATGCCATTTCCAGCATCCTTTCTATTACCAAGGACATATTTTTCTATTTCTGATCCTTCCTTTTTGTTTCCAACATTTATATTCCAATCACCAATAATTATCAATGCATCTTGATTGCATGTTTCATCAATTTCAGACTGAAGAAGTTGGTAGAATTCTTCAATTTTATCATCACTGTCTTTAGTGGTTGGTGTATAAATGTGAATAGTAGTGTTATTAACAAATCTTCCCTTTTGGTGTATGGATATTATCCTATCAGAGACAGCATTGTACTTCAAGACAGATTTTGCAATGTTCTTTTTGATGATGAATGCAACACCATTGCTCTTCAATTTGTAATTCCCAATCTAGCAAACCATGTGATTCTTAGATTCAAAAGGCCAATACCCATCCATTTCTTCTCACTAATTACTAGGATATCAGTATTGATGCATTCCATTTCATTTTGGCACTTTCCAATTTTCCTAGATTCATACTTATTGCATTCCATAATTCTGATTATTAATGCATGTTTAGAACTGTTACTCTTCTTTTAAGCTGTGCCCTATCAGCAAATAAAGGTCCCGAGGACTTTACTCCATTCGTGTCATCATAGTCAACCTACTTTGAGGAGGCAACACTTCTCTGGTCATATTTTGAGTGCCTTCCAATCTGAGGGGCTCAACTTCCAACACTGTATCTGACAGTATGCTGGTGTTCTTCATCATGTTTCAATATTCAATAATCTTGTACTGACAGTGTTCCACTGCTATTAATAAGGTTTTCAGTTACTAATATTTGGAACTAGTCCATCTTTCCTTCCTTCGCTTTGTCTGGAAGCTCAGGTGAAACCTGTATACCTTGGGTTACCATGCTAGTTTTTAAATTAGTAGTGGCATAGCTTCCAGAATCATAGCAACATGCAAGCTACCACAGTGTGACAAACTAACAGACGAGTGGTGGAGTGGTGAGTACTTGGTGGAAACGGTTTATCTGGTAAATCAGAAAGAGAAGAATAGAAAGCAAAAGTAACAAAGCACATTTTTCAAGCTTTGCAGATGAAGAAACTAATGAAGACACTTTTAAAAACAGAGACATATTTAAGGAATATTATTTAGAGACTTTGGAATGGTCAGTTTATTATCTGAAATGCTGAGGGTAGCTATGCCATATGTGTCCTATTTTGAAAAGCAGATACTTTTATGTTTGAGGGAAAACTTAAATTGAAATAACTGAGTTGACATTTATTTTAGAAAAATAGTATAAGCTGGCATTTAATAAGAAGAGGATCACTTTTCAAACAATCATAGTTAATACTAAGAATAATTTCTGTAATTTGTTTTAAAAGTTCCCTTCTCACTTGTTCTCTGATTTCCTTTTAGCTCCATGTGGAGGGCATTTTTCAGCTCCCAGCGGAGTGATTCTCTCACCAGGATGGCCAGGGTACTATAAAGACTCTTTGAATTGTGAGTGGGTGATTGAAGCTGAACCTGGACACTCTATCAAAATTACATTTGAAAGGTCGGTACAAATGTATTTTCTACTATATTACAAAAAATATATATATATATCGAAAGGGATAGTTGGCATTTTCCATTTTATTTACAAAAACTTATGTATAATTTTAATGTAATAGCCAGTTGTGTTGAATGTTTCAGACTGTCCACTTTTAAACCTTTGAACAAGTTAATTTTTAAATTTGTTTAATGCTGTATTAGTACTACCGAGATAAGCAGGATCAACCTTTTTACTTTATGCATATGCACAATACTGAGTTAGGAACATATGACCTTTAGCTTAATGAATTTTGATGTCCTATATTTTTGAAGGAGCTCTGGTAGCGTAGTGGTTACGAATCGGGCTGCGAACCTTAAGATCAGCGGTTCGAAACTACCAGCCACTCCGCGGGAGAAAGATGAAGCTTTCTACTCCCGTAAAGATTTACACCCTCGGAAACCCTGTACAGGGTCGCTATGGGTCGGAACCGACTCGACAGCACTTAACAACAACAACAACATATTTTGAAGGGCCTGTGAATTTTGTTCTGCTGGGTTTTAAGAGACAAAGGTGTTTTAATCATGTTCAATTCAATGCTGTATTAAGCCGAGGATTTTTACTCAAACAAGTCATATACCTAAACACACACGTCTTTTAGAGAAAATGACAGCATCAACTCAGCTTATATTATAAACTCAGACTGTTTTTGTTTTTCTCCCCGGGAAAATAATTATCACTGATTTAAATAATCTGTTTCTTGGAAGAGTATAACACTGACAATTGAAAATTTACAATTACAAAGATTCTGTGACTGAATCACTATTCACAAATAAAACAGAAGAATAGTTTCCACCAGCAGTTCAGCAGGAGAAAGATGAGGCTTTCTACTCTCGTAAAGAGTTACAACCTCAGAAACCCTATGCAGGGTTGCTATGAGTCAGAACTGACCCCATGGCACATAACCACCACCAACACCTGCATGGTAAACACAGAAATAGAGTAAAATAGCTTAATTCTGGTTTGAGGTTTGAATTTTAAGTGTTTTCTACAAGACTATATTAAAGGTCTCTAGATGTTATGTAAAGGTCTCTGGATATTATATTGGAGTCCTGGTGTGGAGCTGTGGGTTAATGCGCCAGACTGCAAAGCCTATTGAACTGCACGGTTGGAGGTTCAAGCTCACCAACTGCTCCTGGGAAACCTGATACTGGGTCGCTATGGGTGGGCACCAACTCAACGGCACTTAACAACAACAATAAGATGTTATATGTTGTTGTTAAGTGGTATGAGTCAGTTATTACTCATAGTGACCCTGTATAGGGTTTCCAGGGAGCAGCTGGTAGATTTGAACTGAAGATCTTGTAGTTCACAGTCCGGTGCTGATCTTGTGGCTCTAAGTCCAGTCCTGGTGTGGTGCTGTGGGTTAATGCTCTAGACTGCAAAGTCGGTTTTAACCATAAGATCAGCAGTTCAAGCTCACCAGCTGCATCTCAGAAATCCTATACATGAGTTGCTGTGGATCAGAACAAACTCGACGGTACTTAAATGCAACAACAGATGCTGATGGAGCTCTAGAATCAGCACTGGACTGAGAACCACAAGGTCAGCAGTTCAAACCCACCAGTTGTCCCTTGTGGGGCCTTGTAACCCACTCAACAGCATTTAACAACAACAGATGTTTTATGTGTACATGTTAGATGCAAGAGAAAGATGAGGCAATTTGCTTCCATATAGCTTTGCAACCTTGGAAACCCTATGGAGTAGTTCTTCTCTGTTCCACTTTCTATTCTGTTCCACAAAACAAAGTCCTATTCTGTTCTCTAGAGTCTTTGGGAGTCAGAATACAACAGCAGTGAGGAGTAGTAGATGTTATATATTAGCATTTACACCTAATTTAATACTTCCTTTATTCAAGAAGTTCTTCATTAAATTCTATGAATGTTACTGTTGAAATTTGCATATACACACAGATTCTGTATTATGTAAAATTTTAAACATTTCATATAGGACTGTAATACCTCACAATGGCTCATATGTTTATAAAAGGTTTTTATTTTTAAATAATTTAGTGGTTTTGTTGTTATTGGTGATATTGTGGTAGTATAATCATTAAAGAGGGCTTCAAAAATTTCATTGAAAGATAGAATTAAAAGGTAATAGGACTTTTCTGTGAGCTTCCTGAAGCCTCCTTATATCTTCTATGCAGTAGTTAACGTGGCCTGAATTACTATAGTAATTCAAAAGAGCTTGAAAGCATCTTATTAACTTATTATTAAATTTTTATCAAATGAAATTGTTCCATGTGGAACTCAAATTGCCAGCCCTACTTTATTAAGCAGAAAGCTATTTAGTTTGGAAAACACCGTCTGATGTAATATTATTGATTGTATCATTAAATGATTTTTAAAACATAGGTAACAAATAAGACACATAGTTAGTCCACATTTTTTATTTGTTAAATTTAGAGCATCATATTTACAGGATTTGTATATTTTAGACAATATTTCATAATTGAATTTATGTTTAAGTTAATGTATGCATTTAAATTTAAGTACATGATTTTTATATTTCCTGTTCAGATAAACATTATTTTTTTAATATGGCATTACAATGTTACTGAAAATGAGTTATTTTATTTTTATAGTTCATACATCTATTACTCAGAGAAGTCCTACAAGTTATAATTCTTCCATATTTAAATGAAAAGACTGGAGCCCTATTCCACATACAGTGGGGCATCTAGGCACTCCCTAAATTTTTAGAGAATTCCTATCTTTTTCACTTCTAGCTCTGAATTCCTACCCCTGAAATTATCCCACACATGAGATACTAATTCTATTGCCCTCTATTCTTCCTCCTTTATCCCCCTTATCTTCATTCTCACACACACAAAAAAACAGTATTCAAAAAGAGATATACAAAGAGGATTATCACACAGTTCAGAATAATTAAAATTGAACAAGCCTTCATTTTTCTAAATTTCTTGGTAATCAACTGTCATAGGAATGATTGCCTGTATTTTTTTATGGTCTCCTTTGTTCCAAAACCAATCTCCATTTCTAAACTTCTGTCTTCATGAAGTAAGGGTAGGGCAGAATCTTGCCCTTTTTTCCAAACATGCTAATTAAATTGTTCCCTCTTAATCCAAGAGTAGTGTTCTCTTCAAAATTAAACCCTCCTGTCTCCTTCGGCTGACTCAGACTGTAGCAAACATTTAAAATAGCATCTGTTTATACCATTGCATTCAATTTTTAAATCCTATGTAGACATAAAGTAATATTACTCTAAATTGTGGTTTTCTAATGGGACTCATGAATGAATTAATCATCTTATATAAATAAATAAGTGTGTCATGTCTTTCCAGCCAAATAAAGCTATTCAGAGTTGTGTACTGGAGAAAGAGTTTGATTGCAACGTAGTGTCTAGTACTCAATCATCAGCACTGTGATGTTTATTTTAGGGATTACATTTCAAGCCATGACTTTCTTTGTCCAAAATTCATACCATGTTTGTCCCATCTTTCCAAACAAGCAGTTTCATGACCCTCTTTGTGTTTTGCATAGTACATGTCAATCTTCAGTAGGTATCTTGAGATTTCTTCATAGTGAATTCATGTACATTATGCAGTTTATATTATAAATCAGCATATCCCAATGAAATATTTTGGTGCAATTTTTTTCTAGTCATTGTATTGGATTTAATACTATTTATATGTGAAAAAAATGAAAACAAGTCCACGAGAGCAAAAATATGACATTAAATATATCCCACCTAAATTTAGAAATCATCTGAAGGACAGATTTGATACATTAAACACTAAAGGCCAAATACCAGAAGAGTTGTGGGGTGACAGCAAGAACATCATACATGAAGAAAGCAAAAAGTCATTAAGAAGACAAGAAGGAAAAGGTCAAAATGAATGGCAGAAAAGACATGAAACTTTCTCTCCAGTGTAGAGATGCTAAAGCAAATGGAAGAAATGAGGAGGTACAAGAGCTGAACAAAAATTTCCAAATAACAGCTCAAGAAGATAAAGGCAAATACTGTAACAAAATGTGCAAAGATCTGGAATTAAAAATCCAAAAAGGAAGAACACGCTCAGCATTTCTCAAGCTGGGGGAACTGAAGAAAATAGTCAAGCCTTGAATTTCATTATTGAAGGATTCTCTGGGCAAATTATTGAAGGATGCAGAAAGCATCAAGAGAAGACGGAAGGAATACACAGAATCACTGTACCAAAAGGAAATAGTTCATATTCAACCATTTCAAGAGGTAGCATAGGATCAAGAGCCAATGATACTGAAGGAGGAAGTCCAAAGTGCATTGAAGGAATTGGCAAAGAACAAGGCACCAGGAATTGATGGAATCGAAATTGAAATCTTTCAAGAAAGTGAGGTGGCACAGGACGCACTCACTCATCTCTGCCAAGAAATTTGGAAGTCAATTATCTGACTGACTGATCGGAAGAGATCCATATTTGTGCCCATTCCAAAGAGAGGTGACTCAACGGAATGTGGAAATCACCAGACAATCTCTTTTATATCCCATGCAAGTAAAGTTTTTCTAAATGTAATACAGAAACGGCTAACACATATATTGACAGAGAACTTCCAGAGGTTCAAGCTGGATTCAGAAGAGGCTGTGGATGTGGAATGAGGGATCATTACTGATGTCCAATGGATCATGGCTGAAAGCAGAGAATATCAGAAAGATATTTAACCTGTGCTTTATTGACTACGCAAAGGCTTTTGATTGAGTGGATCATGACAAGCTATGGACAACATTGCAAAGTAAGAGTATTCTGGAACACTTATTTCTGCTCATGAGGAATCTGTACATGGACTAAGAAGCAGTTGTTTGAACAGAACATGGGAACACTGAATGGTTTCAAATTTAACAAGGTGTGCGACAAGGTTGTATTCTTCCACCATACTTATTCAACCTGTATGCTGAGTAAATAATCTGAGACTCTGGGTTATATGAAGAAAAACGTGGCATCAGGATTGGAGGAAGACTCATTAACAGTCTGTGATATGCAGACGATACAACCTTGCTTGCTGAAAGTGAAGAGGGCTTAAAACTTTAACTGATGAAGATCCAAAGAGCACAGCCTTCAGTATGGATTACATCTCAATGTTAAAAAAAAGCATCCTTACCACTGGACCAATAAACAACATTCTTATCAACAGAGAAAAGATTGAAGTTGTCAAGTTGTCATTTTTCTTGGATCAACTTTTAACACTCATGGAAGCAGCAGTCAAGAAATCAAACGACGTATTGATGTATTGCATTATGCAAATCTGCTGCACAAAATATTTTTAAAATGTTGAAGAGCAAAGATGTCAGCTTGAAGACTAAGGTGCACCTTACCCAAGCCATGGTATTTTCAATAACCTCATATGCACGTAAAAGCTGGATATTGAATACGGAAGACCATAGAAGAATTGATGCTTTTGAGTTATCGTATTGGAGGAGAATATTGAAAGTGTCATGGGCTGCCAAAAGAACCAATAGATCCGTTTTGAAAGAAGGGTAGCCAGAGTGTTCCTTGGAGGCCAAGATGGCCAAACTTCACCTCTCATACTTCAGACATATTGTCAGGAGGCACCAGTCACTGGAGAAAGATATCATGTTTGATAAGGTGGAAGGTCAGAGAAAAAGAGGAAGACCCCCAACGAGATGGATTGGTCAAGTGGCAGCATCGATGGACTCAAGCATGGCAACAGTAGAGAGGTTAGCCCAGGATCGGGAAGTGTTTCGTTTTGCTGTGCATAAGGTCACTATGGGTTGGTATTGACTAGATGGCACCTAACAACAACAACATATAGACAAAAATCTAACTTTATTTTTAGCAATTTAGTTCCAAGTAATTCATTATACATTATTATAGAATTTTGCCACTTATTTTTCCTAATTATGAATAATTGTTATTAACTTGGTTTAAAATCATATATTTTTAAAATCGGATTGTGGCATAGCAATTTTGTATTTAAAAAAAATATCAAATGTAGCAATTGATAACTTTTAATTTATAGTGGTATGGTACTGTGGGGTAAGCAATGGATCACAAGGTCAGTTTGAACTGGAAAGTCAGCAGTTCAAATATGCTAGCTGCTCCTTGGAAGTCCTATACAGGGTCACTATGAGTCAGAACCAAGCTGAAGGCACTAAACAACGAACAACAACAATCTAGAGAAAAATATAAATAAGATTGCTATAATAAACGTATGTTGTTGTTGTTAATACCATCGAATTAGTTCACTTCAGAATCATAGTGACCCAGTATAAGGTTTCTAAGGAGTGGGTTTGAACTACCCACCTTGTGGTTTACATGGACCTTGCGGTCCAGAGCATTATCCTGCAACGTCACACCAGAGCTCTAGTAAACATATAGTCAATATATATATTATTCATTAGTTAATTTTTTGAGATCACTCCCTAGAGTAGCTTAAGTCAATGATAGTTTATGAAATATTAATCCCTATCAAATACAAAACAAAATAGGAATAATGACAACACCAACAATCACATGTGGTTTTTTAATTGTGTAACACTTCTTAGCATTTACAAAGTCTTATTTTCATATCTACAAAGAATTTTCCCCCCTCATAGTTGCTGCATTTTTTCAATCTAATACTTCCAAGCATCCTGAGTTTGACTTTCTGATCTTTTTTCTGTCCTTAACTCTCTAAACTCAGACTATTGGTACCCCTTCTACCAGAAAGTTTTTGTTGTTTATTTTTTAAGTTAGTAAAGACTATTTCAACTTGATTTCAGAAAAGATTTGGATTATACCAAGAATATTTTTCAAAGGAAATAAAAATTGAACATAATTAGATCCCACTATGTTTTTAAATATCATCTAGTGGTTCTGTAATATTCATTTATCAAAGACAAGATATTTAATATCATAAACAAATGAACACTAGATTGAAGCAGTTCATGAGAAATTTGAACAACTATTTTAAAACATAAAATGAAACACATTCAAATTATTGTGTAGCACTTTCCTATTTCCCTTGTTATTATAATGTATTTTTATAGTTCCTAAGGGCAAATCTGTGATGATTTTCTTTGTAACAATTTACACCCACTGAACAATGTTCTCTATATCACCATTTAATGTTGCTATTCTATTAAGAATTAAGTCCCTTTATGTTTCAATTCAAAGTAATCTCTAGCTATTCTGTGCATTTTAATTTGGTTGTTTTCAGATGACTAGCTATCAAAGTGAAATTCCAATTTCTATACCCAGAATAGACTGATTACAAAATAACCAGATAATGAATTCACAATGGATAGCTGCCTCATCATTTATTTAAAGGACATAGTGTATGCCTGTATATTTCTTGTTTTACATTATATTATTAGAAATGGTGCTTTAAACTAATGCAACATATTCAAAATTGCAAAACTAGAAGTCAGTTAAACTTATAAAAATGATTTGCTTAGCAAGATATAACAGTGCTAAAAATGTTAAATATTTTCAATGTTCTAATCGAATATTAAAATATATACTTGGGAGAGATACACACCGTGTTCAAATATCTAAATATAATGTTGTTGTTAAGTGCCATTGAGTCGGTTCCATACAGTTTTCCATACAGGAAGCAGAGCGGTTACGAATAAGGCTGCAAACCACAAGGTCAGCAGTTCGAAACTACCAGCACTTCCGCGGGATAAAGATGAGGCTTTCTGTTCCTGTAAAGATTACATCCTGGGAAACCCTGTACATGGTCGCTGAGTCGGATGCGACTCCACAGCACATAACCACCACCACCATAGGGTTTCCAAGGAGTTTCTGGTGGGTATGAACTGCTGACCTTGAGGTTAGCAGCCCAGTGCTTGTCCGACAGCACTACACGAGGACTCCATATATAGTATGTTGTTGTTGTTAAGTTCTATCAAGTCCATTCTAACTCATAGCAACACTATAGGTTTTCTGTGGAGCATCGGGTGAATTTGAACCACCTAACTTTCAGGTCAAATTGACTTTGTGGTCCAGTGCATTATGCCACAGCACCACACCAGGAGATCTTGTATGAAGTCTTAAGCAGGAGTAAACTCAAGACAAAGACAAGCATAGATCTCCCACTTGAGGGAAATCATAGATACCGTGATGCGCTTCAAAAGTTCTATCTCCACTTGATGACAGTTTACGTTTTACAGAGAACAAGGGAAGGAATATCTTCCCACATCCATGACCGATGAAAGCAGTAATGCCATGAAATAAGCAAGACAGGCCTATAGAAAGTAGGGAGGGCTCTGTTGCAGATTGAAAATTTTGCAGTATCTAAGCCTCTCAATGTATGACAGCATATCCAGTTAACCGTTAAGGACTCCTGGTGTGGCGCTGTGCGTTAATGTGCTAGACTGCAAAGCCGTTTGAACTGCAAAGTCGGTGGTTCAAACTCACTCGCTGCTCCTCGGAAACCCTATTCAGGGTCACTATGGGTCGTAACCTACTCCATGGCTCTTCACAACAACAACAAAATTAAGGGGTATATCCGGGAATGTTCTTGTGAGGACTGGCTGGGGAAGTGGCCCTCAAACCCTCTTTTAAATATATTCTGACTCTTCAGCTGCCAGAGGTGCATGAGGTACTCAAGAAAAAAATGGCACCTGAGCACTTAACCCTGTGCACACAATGAAATTAAGCTCTGCTCAACTGGAGACGTTCACAGGCAAAAAGCCTTCAGATTTCATGCTCTACAACACACTTAATTTTGACTGCTATATGTTATGCTGGTAACTATATTGGAGACTTTATAATGAAATAGATTTTATAATAAAAATTATCCATTTTAGTTAGTTCCTGGTACTTGTTTTCAACAGGATTTTTAGTGTTTTATGGATTTTGTTGTTGTTAGGAATAACGTGGCTTAAACTTTTATCACTTATTAGAAAAGACTGATACATGTGATAATGAAAAGTCATAGTGATTTTGTGGATATTACAATTAAAAATTATTTTCTAATGAAGACAGGTAGAAAATATTTTCTAATGGAGCCAGGTAGAGAAATAAAGTGCTGAAAATATATTGGAAGATGACTTTTAAAGGTAAAATGCATTAACTCTGAAACATTGTAATGTATTGAGTGCTTTTTATAAACGTTTGTAACTACCCTAGAGACAAAAGACATTCTTGTCTTAAAAATACACTACTTCTTTCATTGATTCAATTAATATTTATTGTGTACCTGAAATATGCAATCATTGACAAAACAGACACTACGTTTCCTCATAAAGTTTACATACTATTTGGGAAGACAATTGTCAAATGAGTAAACACAATTGTGATTATTGTTCTTAGGCGCCATCTAGTTGGTTCTGAGTCATAATGACCCTGTGAACAACAGAATGAAACAATGCCCAGTCCTGTCCCAGCCTCACAAGCATTGTTACTCTTGAGCTCATTGCTAATGCCACTGTGCCAATCAACTACTTATCTGTCAGTTTCTCATACTGTGGTAGCAGGTGTGTTTGTTGCTCTGATGCTAAAAGTTATGTCGCTAGTATTTTAAATACCAGCAAGATCACCCATGGTGAACAGTGAACTTCCATACTAAGACAGACGAGGAAAAAGAAGAGGCAGACTGCTTCTGAATGTTGAGCCACTGAAACTTTATAACTAACAGAGGAATATTATCAGATAGCACCAGTATTGACTATTGAAACAATGGTGATAAGTGTTCACAAAGGTAAAAGAAATTGTGGCAATAGAGTCGGGGGACTAATGTACACTGCAAAATTCAGTAAGGTCTTCCTATGGACATATTGAAGCTGAAACTGAAAGATACCTAGGAAATCTTGGCACCATTAAGGGAATAATTCCCCATGCTGCCAGACCATTCTGGCCAAGGGATTAAGATAAAATCTCTAATCCAGACTCAGAATTCAGTACAAGACTCAGAATTCAGTTTTAGGAAAGAATACAAAATACTGTTCTATCAATATATATGTTCCTCATGTTAAAATTAGCTCTATGATGATTGTACTTTATAAAATAATTGTTTATTAAAATAAAACAAAGCCAGCAATATTGTCTGTGTTGTTGAGTCAATCCCAACACATAGAGGCACTAAAAGAAAATACAAAATTACTCCATAAGGTTTTCTAGTCTGTAATCTTAATGGGGTGTCCTGGTGTGGTGCTGTGGGTTAATGTGCCAGACTGCAAAGCCGTTTGAACTGCAAGGTTGGTGGTTCAAGCTCACCAGTTGCTCCTTGGAAACCTTATACAGGGTCGCTATGGGTCGAAATCAACTCGCTGGCACTTGACAACAACAACAAAAACAACAGTCTTAATGGAGGACACCTGCTGTGGCACTGTATGATAAGCACTGAACAGATAATCACAAAATCAAATCGGTGGGTCAAACCTACCAGTCACTCCTCAGAAACCCTGTGCAGAGTTGCCATGAGTTGGAACTTTACTCAGAGCAATCCTTATGGGAGCTGAATGCCAGGACTTTCTCCCACTGACTCACTAGAGGGCTCAAACCACTGGCCTATCACTTAGCATCAGTGCATATAACTACAGGGTTCCTTACAGCAGTGATAACAATCAAAAGTTCTAACAATAAAACCAGCCAACAAAGAATAGTGGTAAGAGTCAGCAAGATTTGAGTTTGGGCCTGACACTGCAATTTAAGAAAATGTATTACTATTTAAATTCTTCAGGCATCAGTTGTTTTTTATCTGCAAAGTGGGTATAATAATAAAAGCTATTTTATAGGGTTAGTATAAAGATTAAATAGACTAAAATAGATAAGGCATTTAGCAGTATTTCAGGCACTTAAAACACTTACATCAGCATATGATTATTGTCGATGGTGTAAAGTGCCGTCGAGTCCATTCCCACTCATAGCGACCATGTATAGTGTTTTCAAGGAGTGACCGGAGAGTTTGAACTGCTGATCTTGCAGTTCAAACTGACCTGTGGTTGAGTGCTCATCTTACAGCATCGCACATAATTATAAGTAGGTAATAATAATTATTGTTATTGTTGTTGTTAAGTACCATTGAGTTGGTTCTTACTCATAGCAAGCCTATATAGGGTTCCTGAGAAGTAGCTGGTAGGTTTGAACGACTGACTATGTGATTCACATTCCAGTGATGATCCTACTATGCCACAACATAAATCCAAATATAATTATTACCTACTTATAATTAAAATCACTGATTTGGAATATAAACTGTAAATGTTTTAATACCCAAAACAGATTTGTAAATGATAATAAAATTTGTTTTAAATCTTATGAAAAAGTAGAGATTAACATTGAAATGTATATGATTTTAAGATTGCAATCTGATTCTTGGAATAAAATAAAGGTGTAAATCACAGTTTTCCATCAGAAATAAGAAAGGGAAAAAATTAGCTTTAAAAATGTGTTTCATCAATGAAAAGAACTTTTATTTAGAAGAAATGATCCATAATATTTGGAAAGAACTCTTATTTCTGAAAAAAGTATATATGCACATACCTTTAAATCATTTTCCATAGTAATGAAAGCTTATGACCTTGTTGATATTCACAACTATGGGGGTCTTAAACTACATAATGATTACTAGATAAATATTTAAGTTATGCTTTCTATTATAGTATTATACTATTATACCAATAAATCTATAGTATTATACTAATACTTTTATGTGTCTCTTCATCTTAGATTTCAGACTGAATTGAATTATGATGTTCTGGAAGTGCATGATGGGCCCAATCTTCTGTCACCCTTGCTTGGATCTTACAATGGCACACAAGTGCCCCAGTTTCTATTTAGCAGCAGTAATTTTATATATCTTCTATTTACAACAGACAACAGCCGTTCTAATAATGGCTTCAAGATTCATTATGAAAGTAAGTAACAGCAACTTTTCTTTTATTTTCATATCAGTTGTTCCCTACATTTGTTATTACCATCATATCAATAAAAGAACTAGTAGCTTTATTTTCAAAAAGCATCAAAGCTCTCCTTGATGTAAAAGAATGCTAATGGCTTAAAAGCACTGTGTTCTATTAAATTTTGAATAGATTTTCCAACAATATCTACCTAATACCATTATAAATGGAAAAAATAACAAAATGTCAGAGATATCAAATAAAAATTCTTAAAAATGAGTTCATGTACTCATTTTTGTATGTATACTTCTAAAAATTAGAAAATCGGCAGTAAATGTCAGTCTAAGACGAATGTGTTAACAATGATAAATTCTTTTAGTATGTTATAAATTGAACTACTCTTCTGTATTTACATATCAAATTAAAATTCAATTTATTATTTTGTATAAAACCTTGAAAATTACATTAGCATTAAACAGAAAAAAATTAACGTATTTTCAAATCTGAATAACCAAATTGGTCAGAGACTATATTAAATTGTTACAGTGTTCAAATCTGTTTATAATAATCTTATGTAAATGGTCATAATTTGTTTAAAATTTACAAATTATTTTTAAAAAATTAAAAATTAAATGTTATTTGATGCTGGTGCAATGCTGCAAGATACACACTGGACTGTCAACCACAAGGTTGACGATTTAAATTTACCAACCGCTCCTCAAAATCCCTACGTAGGTTCACTATTTTGGAACCTACTCAATGGTACTTAACAACATGTACACAGAAACAAGTCTGTTTTATTTTTGTTGTTGTTGTTGTTGTTGTTTTTTAATAAGCATCTTAAATACTTCTATGTGCATAGATGCATTGGATATTACTTATATGTGCATAATTATAGATGTGTACATAATTACAGAAATTCACATGTGCACAGATTTTCATTTGGAAATGCATATATTTTTGCATGAAAAAAACCAATTTTGTTAGCAGATCTCAAAGCAAACATCAGAGAATTATTTCAAGATGCATTTTTTTTTTATCAAGGACAGCTATATAGGTATAATATCTTTATATATTCCATTCTCCTATCCTTACTGCTGCCTTCCCAAATTCACAGAAGAAAACATTTCTGCATTTGAAATTTACCAGTTTATATTTTTGTTGAATGTCTCAGTGTATTTAATGGACTCAAGGT